>NC_069500.1:1242572954-1242872954 GCF_027579735.1 Bombina bombina | reverse complement strand
GCTCTATGAACGACGAACTATCCTCATACGGGCTAGTATTACGTGTGGTAAGCATAAAATAACGCCAACCAAGTAGAGAGCCCGGAACCGGGATCCTTAAAAGCCAGATGATGGAAAGGGGAATCTAATCCTGCTTTACTCGTCCTTAATAATGATTGCCATCAAATTTAGGACCCAGAGGTTCGTCTGGCAGCTCGGCCTTTGGACCCTCTAATGTAGTCAAAACCTCTTTTAGTAGAAAGCGTAAACGTTTTGTCCTAAATAAAAAAAACTGGATCCTCCACAGGCGGAGGATTATAGGCCGCAGACTCCAACCCTGAACGTTCATATTCAGAGAGAACCACATCCTCGGATAACTGATCAGATATATCTGACAAATTACATGATGCTACCTGGGCAGGAGTGCAAGATTTAACCTTTCGCTTGCGCTTAGCAGTGCGAGGGAAAACACTAATGGCCGCAGACACCGCCGTATGAAACCGCAGTAACGTCTGGTGAAAAAAGGCCCCCTTCAGATGGAGGATTAGCAGTGCAAAGGAAAGCTGCATGTGTATAAAAAGATGCATGTAGGGTGTGCACCTTACTGGACGAGCACTCCTCAGAGGTGAGCGGCTCAGTGGTATCAAACATGTCAACCTTATTTGATATAATCCCCTTATCAAGGCATATGGAACATAATATAGAGGGCGGATAGTCCAGAACTTCCTCACAATATAAACAGGCATTACTCCTTGAAATAGAGGGAGAACCGTCTAATGAATCAGAGTCCTCCTACAAAAAAAAAACAACTTTATTTTAAATTAAAAAACTGCACCTTTATATCCCCAATGGCTGGGGCACTCACCACCTCCTATGACCCAGACAGAACAGTGATAAAACTCCTCTCCGGTAGTAACTCGGTCAAGAGAAAGGAAATGGAAGCTTTGACCATTCCGGTCACATGGTGTGCAATACAGGACCGTCTCTGCTATGAGAAAAAGCATACCAAACTTTTCAGCTGCGCAACCTTCAAAGTGAAAGTGAAACCTGTATGTTCCATCTCAGCCTATGAGCCTATAAACATCTTACACATAACGCACCATAAAATCAAATAAAGTATATATGATTAAACCCAACTGTTCATAATCCCCCTCAGGAGATATTAACCCTTGATTCCATATAGATAAAAGGAGCCACACTGTGACCCTGTCTTCTAGCGTTTGCAATAGGTGTAAAAAATGAAACAATGGAAATGTGGAACAGTAACAGGGTCCTTCAAGTTTGACAGATTGTAGCAGCGCTTCTGACATGGACTTGAGTGAAGAAAGCAGGCAGTGAAACTCGTCAACGCTGATTGCTTAAGGAGTCTGGATGGTTTCACAGAAAGACTCTCCCTGCATCTCCAGACTCTAACTTTTGTCAATGCTCTCACTGAGAGGTTTACAAGACCACTTAAAACTCCAGTCCCATAGCGAAGAGTACTACCCTCTATAAGAGACTACTCCGAATCTTCTGACACTTCTCTGCCATCCTCCTGTGACTAAAGGCAAAGAATGACTGGGGGATGAGGGAAGTGGGGAGGTATTTAAGCCTTTGACTGGGGTGTCTTTGCCTCATCCTGGTGGCCAAGTTCAGTATTTCCCACAAGTAAGGAATGCAGCTGTGGACTCTCCCTGTATTAAAAAGGAAAATATGATACGCTTCCAATCTGATATTTTCCTTAGAAGTTTTATTTAACCAGAATTCTATTTTTTTTCCAAAAATGGTTCATTTTTGGACAAAGCCAAAAACAATTTAATATATCTGTAGAAAAGCATCTATAACAAATTATTAAACCTCTATCTGTCCATTTTTAGAGTAACATATATATTATTCAGTATTTTAATATGAGGTTCCTTCCATGAGGACGAAATCAGAGCATCTCTAACCCAGTAAATATTGTATTTCAAGTGTAACCTCCTCAAAAGAATTCTTTCATTTTAACACAGAAAGATTTAGTGCTAATTGTCCCTGTTTAGCCAGGGGAATCTTATATAACAGAGAGATAGAGTGTTTACCTGGTCTGTAAGTTTAATATAGTTGTCCAAATCCCCTAGATTACCTATTTTATTAAGGTCGCCGATTTTTGAATAAAGAACATGTCCCTTTCCTGTCTGGCCAAAATATATGTATCCCAATGGGGTTTTAAAGGACTGTGTATGTAATTTTTATATGCATTTCTAACTTGATTCGATAGTTGGATTTCTACCTCTGCATTCCTAACTTCAACATTGCCTGTAGTCCTGAAATTACAAGGTAGTGCATTTTTTCTATGTTCAATGCTGTAACCAGAGCAAGGAGCAAGATAATGGTGTTGTACCTAGAGCTGGCAGCAAGATAATGGTGTTGTACCTAGAGCTGGCAGCAAGATAATGGTGCTGTACCAAGAGCAGTAAGCAAGATAATGGTGCTGTACCTAGAGCTGGCAGCAAGATAATGGTGCTGTAACCAGAGCAAGGAGCAAGATAATGGTGTTGTACCTAGAGCTGGCAGCAAGATAATGGTGCTGTACCCAGAGCAGTAAGCAAGATAATGGTGATGTACCCAAAGCAGGGAGCAAGATAATTGTGCTGTAACCAGAGCAAGGACTAAGATAATGGTGCTGTACCCAGAGCAGAGAGCAAGATAATGGTGCTGTACCCAGAGCAGTGAGCAAGATAATGGTGTTGTTCCCAGAGCGGGGAGCAAGATAATGGTGTTGTTCCCAGAGCAGGGAGCAAGATAATGGTGCTGTACCCAGAGCAGGCAGCAAGATAATGGTGCTGTACCCAGAGCAGGCAGCAAGATAATGGTAGATACTTAGATGCGGCGTTCCTAGCAGCGTCTGTGGACTCAGCGAGACAACCGGAAGTGACGCCGGTATCAGTATAGTCCTTTCCTATCTGAGAGATAGTGCGAAGCTAATTGAAATCATGGACACTGTCTCTTGGAAAGAGAATTATACATGGGTGGTAATTGATGTATCCTCACTGTACACCAGTATCCCCCAAAACTTGGGGGTACAAGCAGTGGAATTTTTTCTCCAAAGAGAGATGGAATTAAATGTTTATACTAAGCAATACATAGGAGATGTGTTAAAATTCTTATTATCTCACAATTACTTCTGGTTTGATGGCTGTTTTTATAATCAAGTATGTGGTACCGCCATGGGGGCAAAGTTTGCCCCCGCCTTTGCAAACTTATTTGTCTCTTGGTGGGAACTATCACATATTTATAATACTCAAAATCCATGGCTTGAGAGTATTCTAATATATACACGCTATATTGACGATCTGTTGTTTATTGTCAAAAAACCTTTAAATGATATAGAATTTAACAACTTCTTAGAATACATCAACTCTAATCCATTCAATTTACGATTTACAGGAATATACAACATACAAAGAGTCAATTACTTAGACCTAACATTGGAGATAGTTGAAAACTGTATTGTCACCAGTACCTATCGCAAGGAGACTGCAGGTAACACGATACTCTATGCAACGTCACAACACCCAACACATTTGATAAAGTCCATTCCACGTAGTCAATTCATTAGGTTACGAAGAAATACTAAATCAGACGATATCTATGATACACAATCACTTGAGCTGAAGAAGAGACTTACAAGTAGAGGATACAATGTCAATAGTCTAGAAAAATGTAGGAAGGAAATCAGAAAATATAACATAGATACTGACATACAGAAACATAAGGTAAAAAAGAAAGAATCCAACTTTAAAGAAGCAATTGTGTTCACCACAGCATATTCCAAACAGTACAATGATATTGTAAAAATTATGCAAAAACATGCACATATACTTTCGGGTGATGATATTCTCAGACCCCTTATCAACAATATCAAATATGTCCCCAAAAGATCAAAAACTCTAGGACAGGCTATATCACCTAGCTTAGTCACTAGAAATAAAAGAAAGGAACATAATTGGCTGACACAAAAAGGAAATTACAAATGTGGCAGTCGCAACTGCAATATGTGTTCACATATTCAAGAAGGGAACACATACACTAGCACTAGTACAGGGACAGAATATAGTATAGACTTCTATGCCAATTGTAGCACCACTTTTGTGGTATATCTTTTAACATGCAATATCTGTAAATTACAGTATACAGGTCAGACTTCTAGAGAAGTTAGAAAACGTTACAACGAACATGCCAGAGATATTAAAAATTATAACAAAGACTCTGCTGTAGCTAACCACTTTAATAGCTTACACTTTTCTAATGAGGCCAATATCACTATTAAAATAATTGACATTGTAAATCTATCTATCAGAGGAGGCAATAAATTTAAGTCCCTAGAAAGAAAAGAACTCTTCTGGATGCTTAAATTACAAACACGCTTTCCTAAAGGAATGAATCGTGAATGCGATATTAATTTTTTCATTGATAATTAAAGTAACAAATAATAAAAAATACTAAGTATAGTCTATTGACTTTCTTAATATTTAACACTTTCCAAAATGTCATTTACTCTTCTTTTCTTCTTCTTTTCTATATTTAGAATTATTTTATAATTCTTTAGGCTATATATGAATTGTATATTTAACATATTTAACATATAGGTCATCACCAGTCTAGCACATATTTTCAAGTTCATGTTGACATAAAATCATAATCCTAAAATTCATAACAGGATTATTATTTAGCATTGTTTATTAAACACTGTATATTTAATATTTATGTAACCATTATTTGAGTATATTTGTTATTTTATGTTTTTCTCATTACCTGAAAAACCAGAGTAGGACAGTTACTTTATGCCACTCTATCCTGTATAATAACAATTTTGCCTAAATTTTAACAGATAATGATATTAGGCATATACAACTATTGTTCAGTTTTCATAGATTTGTTATTTTACAGGAATAGAATAATAATTTTCTAATGGCACTTATGATATAGTACATAGAATGCTAACTACCTCTGATATATGTCTCTCCCTTTAAAACACTAACTGATATAGCGTGTAACACTGTTTGATATAATAATAACAATCTGAGAATTTTGTTTTTTGTTTTTAATCTTTCTCACAGAGACTAGGCGTGACTTGTCTTTGAGGGGTTAACTGAAGTTCATGTCCTAATCTTTAGCAATGGACATCAGCTGAATTTTCAGACATCTGTTTTCCCTTTAAAAGGCAGGCCTAGCCTTCTCTCTGTATGTCTATGAATAAGAGTGCAGTCCGCACTCGAAACTAGTCAGACAATTTTTTGTCTATTTTTCTACCCTGCCTTGCCTCTGTCGTTTTTTGTACCTTTTGCTCATGCCTGTACAGCGGTTGTAGCTGTTTATTTTTTATGGCTTTTCAAATAAAGACTTATTGTTTTTAAGTTACCCACAGCAGTGCCTGCATCTTTTCTTTTTCCTACAGCAAGATAATGGTGCTGTACCAAGAGCAGGAAGCAAGATAATGGTGCTGTACCAAGAGCAGGAAGCAAGATAATGGTGCTGTACCAAGAGCAGGAAGCAAGATAATGGTGCTGTACCAAGAGCAGGAAGCAAGATAATGGTGCTGTACCAAGAGCAGGAAGCAAGATAATGGTGCTGTACCCAGAGCAGGGAGCAAGATAATGGTGCTGTACCCAGAGCAGAGAGCAAGATAACGGTGCTGTACCCAGAGCAGGGAGCAAGATAATGGTGCTGTACCCAGAGCAGGGAGCAAGATAATGGTGCTGTACCCAGAGCAGGGAGCAAGATAATGGTGCTGTACCAAGAGCAGGGAGCAAGATAATGGTGCTGTACCAAGAGCATGGAGCAAGATAATGGTGCTGTACCAAGAGCAGGAAGCAAGATAATGGTGTTGTACCAAGAGCAGGAAGCAAGATAATGGTGCTGTACCCAGAGCAGGGAGCAAGATAATGGTGCTGTACCAAGAGCAGGGAGCAAGATAATGGTGCTGTACCCAGAGCAGGGAGCAAGATAATGATGCTGTACCAAGAGCAGGGAGCAAGATAATGGTGTTGTAACAAGAGCAGGGAGCAAGATAATGGTGTTGTACCCAGAGCAGGGAGCAAGATAATGGTGCTGTACCCAGAACAGGGAGCAAGATAATGGTGCTGTACCAAGAGCAGGGAGCAAGATAATGGTGCTGTACCAAGAGCAGGGAGCAAGATAATGGTGTTGTACCAAGAGCAGGGAGCAAGATAATGGTGCTGTACCCAGAGCAGGGAGCAAGATAATGGTGTTGTACCCAGAGCAGGAAGAAAGATAATGGTGCTGTACCCAGAGCAGGGAGCAAGATAATGGTGTTGTACCAAGAGCAGGGTGCAAGATAATGGTGCTGTAACAAGAGCAGGGAGCAAGATAACGGTGCTGTACCAAGAGCAGGGAACAAGATAATGGTGCTGTACCAAGAGCAGGGAGCAAGATAATGGTGCTGTACCAAGAGCAGGGAGCAAGATAATGGTGCTGTACCCAAAGCAGGGAGCAAGATAATGGTGCTGTACCCAAAGCATGGAGCAAGATAATGGTGCTGTACCCAGAGCAGGGAGCAAGACAATGGTGCTGTACCCAGAGCAGGGAGCAAGACAATGGTGCTGTACCCAGAGAAGGCAACAAGATAATGGTGCTGTACCCAGAGCAAGGAGCAAGATAATGGTGCTGTACCCAGAGCAAGGAACAAGATAATGGTGCTGTACCCAGAGCAGGGAGCAAGATAATGGAGCTGTACCCAGGGCAAGGAGCAAGATACTAGATGGACAAGGGGAATCTTAAATATAGTAATAGCCAGTAAAATATAGAATCCTTCAAAATAGCCCAGGCAATGTTATTGTTTCAAACTATCCTGTCAACAAGCTTATTTCTGACCTTAATCTCTTGCTGCCTGAGGGGGCTGCACTACAGCAAAAATCAATACCTTGTAGAATTCTCTCAGTAAAAGAATTAAAAGGGGTCAAAACTACAATGAACTTTATGCAGGATTGACACTTAAAACCTTATCTGTTCCCTCATCCCCAGTTGTTGTCTGATCTGAAAACTCCAGAACATAAACCTTACCTGCTGGCATGCTCCAAAAGGCTATCGCCTAGATTTAGAGTTTTGTCTGTAAAAACCAGCTTAGCTAACGCTGCTTTTTTTCCCAACGCACCCTTCTAACAACGCTGGTATTTAGAGTTGTCTTAGGGGCTGCGTTAGGCTCAGAAAAGGGTGCGTTGAGCCTAATTTAGCTCCACTTCAACCCTCAATACCAGCGTTGCTTACGGTAGCGGTAAGCTGGGAAAACGTGATCGTGCACGATATCCCCATAGGAAACAATGGGGCAGTTTGGGCTGAAAAAAAAACTAACACCTGCAAAAAAGCAGCGTTCAGCTCCTAACGCAGCCCCATTGTTTCCTATGGGGAAACACTCTCTAAGTCTGCACCTAACACCCTAACATGTACCCCGAGTCTAAACACCCCTAACCTTACACTTATTAACCTCTAATCTGCCGCCCCCGCTATCGCTGACACCTGCATTTTATTATTAACCCCTAATCTGCCGCTCCGGACACCGCCGCAACCTACATTATCCCTATAAACCCCTAATCTGCTGCCCCTAACACCGCCGACCTCTATATTATATTTATTAACCCCTAATCTACCCCCCCCAACGTCGCCGCTACCTTACCTACACTTATTAACCCCTAATCTGCCGACCGGACCTCGCCGACACTATAATAAATGTATTAACCCCTAAACCGCCGCACTCCCGCCTCGCAAACACTACAATACATTTTATTAACCCCTAATCTGCCCTCCCTAACATCGCCGCCACCTACCTACAATTATTAACCCCTAATCTCCCGCCCGCAGCGTCGCCGCTACTACAATAAAGTTATTAACCCCTAAACCTAACTCTAACCCTAACCCTAACACCCCCCTAACATAAGTATAATTTAAATTAAACAAACTAAATTTACTATAATTAAATAAATTAATCCTATTTAAAACTAAATACTTACCTAGAAAATAAACCCTAATATAGCTACAATATAACTAATAGTTACGTTGTAGCTATTTTAGGATTTATATTTATTTTACAGGCAACTTTGTATTTATTTTAACTAGGTACAATAGCTATTAAATAGTTAATAACTATTTAATAGCTACCTAGTTAAAATAACTACAAAATTACCTGTAAAATAAATCCTAACCTAAGTTACAAATACACCTAACACTACACTATCAATAAATTAAAGGGACAGTCTACCATAGAATTGTTATTGTTTTAAACGATAGATAATCCCTTTATTACCCATTCCCCAGTTTTGCATAACCAACACTGTTATATTAATATACTTTTTACCTCTGTGATATCCTTGTATCTAGGAACCTTCTTCCAGCCCCCTGATCACATGACTGTGACTGTTTATTTTAGCATTGTTTTGTGCTAAATCTTAAATAACCCCCTGTGCCTGAGCACAGTGTTATCTATATGGCCCACGTGTACTTTCTGTCTCTCTCTGTTGAAAAGAGATTTAAAAAGCATGTGATAAGAGGCAGCCCTCAAAGGCTTAGAAATTAGCATATGAGCCTACCTATGTTTAGTTTAAACTAAGAATACCAAGAGAAAAAAGCAAATTTGATGATAAAAGTAAATTGGAAAGTTGATTAAAATTAAAAGTCCTATCTGAATAATGAAAGTTTAATTTATACTAGACTTTCCCTTTAATTAAATACATTACCTACAATTACCTAAAATAAATTCATCCTTTACTTGTGGGATATTCTCATTCCCTACAGGAAGTGGCAAAAAGAGCACACAGCAGAGCTGTCCATATAGCTCCCCCTCTAGCTCCGCCCCCCAGTCATTCGACTGAAGGTTAGGAGAAAAAGGAGAAACCATAGGGTGCAGTGGTGACTGTAGTTTAAACAAAAAAATTATTTACCTGACTTAATTTCCAGGGCGGACCGTGGACTGGATACACCGCAAGAGAAAGTAATTTATCAGGTAAGCATAAATTCTGTTTTCTCTTGCAAGGTGTATCCAGTCCACGGCTTCATCCTTTACTTGTGGGATACCTATACCAAAGCTTTAGGACACGGATGAAGGGAGGGAACAAGACAGGTACCTTAAACGGAAGGCACCACTGCTTGCAAAACCTTTCTCCCAAAAATAGCCTCCGAAGAAGCAAAAGTATTGAATTTATAAAATTTGGCAAAAGTATGCAGTGAGGACCAAGTCGCTGCCTTACAAATCTGTTCAACAGAAGCCTCATTCTTGAAAGCCCATGTGGAAGCCACAGCTCTGGTAGAATGAGCAGCAATTCGTTCAGGAGGCTGCTGGCCAGCAGTCTCGTAAGCCAACCTGATGATGCTTTTCAGCCAGAAGGAAAGAGAGGTAGCAGTCGCTTTCTGACCTCTCCTCTTACCAGAATAAATGACAAATAAGGATGATGTTTGTCTGAAGTCTTTAGTTGCTTGTAAATAGAATTTTAAAGCACGAACCCCATCAAGATTGTGTAGCAGGCGTTCCTTCTTTGAAGATGGGTTAGGACACAGAGAAGGAACTATTATTTCCTGGTTAATATTCTTGTTAGAAACAACCTTAGGAAGAAAACCAGGTTTGGTACGCAAAACAACCTTATCTGCGTGAAACACCAGGTAAGGTGAATCACACTGTAAAGCAGACAATTCTGAAACTCTTCAAGCAGAAGATATAGCTACCAAAAACAGAACTTTCCAAGATAATAACAATATCTATGGAATGTAAAGGTTCAAACGGAACCCCTTGAAGAACTGAAAGAATTCGATTTAGACTCCATGGCGGAGCCACAGGTTTATAAACAGGCTTGATTCTGACTAGAGCCTGAGCAAACGCTTGAACGTCTGGCACCTCTGCCAGACGCTTGTGTAAGAGAATAGACAGAGCAGATATCTGTCCCTTTAAGGAACTAGCTGACAATCCTTTCTCCAATCCTTCTTGGAGAAAAGACAATATTCTGGGAATCCTAATCTTACTCCATGAGTAACCCTTGGATTCACACCAACAAAGATATTTTCGCCATATCTTATGGTAGATTTTCCTAGTGACCGGCTTTCTAGCCTGAATCAGAGTATCTATAACTGACTCAGAGAAACCACGCTTTGATAGAATTAAGCATTCAATCTCCAAGCAGTCAGACGCAGAGAAACTAGATTTGGATGCTTGAATGGACCCTGTATTAGAAGATCCTGCCTCATTGGCAGTGTCCATGGTGGAACAGATTACATGTCCACTAGGTCTGCATACCAAGTCCTGCGTGGCCACGCAGGTGCTATCAGAATCACCGAAGCCTTCTCCTGCTTGATTCTGGCGACCAGACGAGGGAGAAGAGGAAACGGTGGAAAGGCATAAGCCAGATTGAAGGACCCTGGACCTGGATCCGTAGAGAGGAAGTTTGGTGTTCTGACGGGACGCCATCAGATCCAATTCTGGAGTGCCCCATAGCTGAGTCAGCTGAGCAAAAACCTCCAGGTGGAGTTCCCACTCCCCCGGGTGAAAAGTCTGACGACTTAGAAAATCCGCTTCCCAGTTGTCCACTCCTGGGATGTGAATTGCTGAGAGATGGCAGGAGTGATCCTCCGCCCACCTGATTATTTTGGTGACTTCCTTCATCGCTAAGGAACTCTTCGTTCCCTCCTGATGATTGATGTAAACTACAGTCGTGATGTTGTCCGACTGAAATCTGATGAATTTGGCCGCAGCTAGTTGAGGCCATGCCTGAAGCGCATTGAATATCGCTCTCAGTTCTAAAATGTTTATCGGGAGAAGAGATTCTTCCCGAGACCATAAGCCCTGAGCTTTCAGGGAGTCCCAGACTGCACCCCAGCCTAACAGACTGGCATCGGTCGTTACAATGATCCATTCTGGTCTGCGGAAACATGTTCCCTGAGACAGATGATCCTGAGACAACCACCAGAGAAGAGAGTCTCTGGTCCCCTGGTCCAATTGTATCTGAGGAGACAATTCTGCGTAATCCCCATTCCACTGTTTGAGCATGCACAGTTGCAGTGGTCTGAGATGTATTCGAGAAAAAGGGACTATGTCCATTGCCGCTACTATTAATCCGATTGCCTCCATGCACTGAGCTACAGATGGCTGAGGAGTGGAATGAAGTACTCGGCAAGTAGTTAAAAGCTTTAACTTTCTGACCTCCGTCAGAAATATCTTCATTTCTACCGAATCTATTAGTGTTCCCAGGAAGGGAACCCTTGTGAACGGGGACAGAGAACTCTTTTCGATGTTCACCTTCCACCCGTGAGACCTTAGAAAGGCCAGTACAATCTCCGTGTGAGCCTTGGCTCCAGGAAAAGACGACGCCTGAATTAGGATGTCGTCAAGGTAAGGCACTACTGCTATGCCCCGCTGTCTTAGCACCGCCAGAAGGGAACCTAGCACCTTTGTGAAAATTCTGGGAGCAGTGGCCAAACCGAAAGGAAGAGCCACGAACTGGTAATGCTTGTCCAGAAAAGCAAACCTGAGAAACTGGTGATGATCTTTGTGGATAGGGATATGTAGGTACGCATCCTTTAAATCCACGGTAGTCATATATTGACCTTCCTGGATCATTGGTAAGATTGTTCGAATGGTCTCCATCTTGAATGATGGGACTCTGAGGAATTTGTTTAGAATTTTTAGATCCAGGATTGGTCTGAAAGTTCCCTCTTTTTTGGGGACCACAAACAGGTTTGAGTAAAAGCCCTTTCCTTGTTCTGCAATTGGAACTGGACATATCACTCCTATCGTGAGTAGATCTTCTACACAGCGTAAGAACGCCTCTTTCTTTGTCTGGTCTGAAGACAGACGAGAAATGTGAAACCTTCCCCTTGGAGGGGAGTCCTTGAATTCTAGAAGATATCCCTGGGTAACAATCTCTACTGCCCAGGGATCATGAACATCTCTTGCCCAAGCCTGAGCGAAGAGAGAGAGTCTGCCCCCTACCAGATCCGGTCCCGGATTGGGGGCTACCCCTTCATGCTGTTTTAGTAGCAGCTGCAGGCTTCTTGGCCTGTTTACCTTTGTTCCAGCCCTGTAAAGGCTTCCAGGTTGCCTTGGGCTGTGAAGCGCTACCCTCTTGCTTTGCAACTGTAGAGACTGAAGCGGGACCGTTCCTGAAGTTACGAAAGGAACGAAAATTAGCTTTGTTTTTAGCCCTAAAGGGCCTATGATGAGGGAGAGTATGGCCCTTTCCCCTGGTAATTTCTGAAATAATCTCTTTCAATTCTGGCCCGAAAAGGGTCTTGCCCTTGAAAGGGATATTTAGCAATTTGGATTTTGATGACACATCGGCCGACCATGACTTGAGCCAAAGTGCTCTGCGCGCCATAATGGCGAAACCTGAATTTTTTGCAGCTAACTTAGCTAATTGCAAAGCGGCATCTGTGATAAAAGAATTAGCCAGCTTTAGAGCTTTAATTCTATCCATGACTTCGTCATATGAGGTCTCCCTCTGGAGCGACTCCTCCAGCGCCTCAAACCAAAAATCCGCTGCAGTAGTTACAGGAATAATGCAGGCAATGGGTTGGAGAAGGAAACCTTGTTGAACAAAAATTTTCTTCAGTAAACCTTCTAACTTTTTATCCATAGGATCTTTAAAAGCACAACTGTCTTCAATTGGAATAGTTGTGCACTTAGCCAGTGTAGAAACTGCCCCCTTTACCTTAGGGACCGTCTGCCACGAGTCCCGCCTGGGGTCAGTTATGGGGAACATTTTCTTAAAAATAGGGGGGGGAACAAAAGGGACACCTGGTCTCTCCCACTCCCTAGAAACAATGTCCGCCACCCTTTTAGGGATCGGAAACGCATCAGTGTATACCGGGACTTCTAGGTATTTGTCCATCTTACACAATTTCTCTGGAACCACCATAGGGTCACAATCATCCAGAGTGGATAAAACCTCCCTAAGCAATACGTGGAGGTGTTCCAATTTAAATTTAAACGCTAGTGAATCTGATTCTGCCCGCTGAGAAACCTTTCCTGAGTCGGAAATTTCTCCCTCAGACATCAAATCCCTCACCCCCACTTCAGAGTGTTGTGAGGGTACATCAGATAAACCTCAAAAAGCTTCTGACTGCTCATAATCTGTTCTTAAAACAGAGCTATCACGCTTTGTAGGAAAAACTGGCAGTTTGGATAGAAAGGCCGCAAGGGAATTATCCATGACTGTCGCTAGTTGTTGTAATGTAATAGGGGCCAATGCACTAGAGGTACTAGGCATCGCTTGCGCAGGCGTAACTGGTGGTGAGACATGGGGAGAGGAAGACGGACTATCCTCGTTACCTTCAGTCAAAGAATCATCTAGGGCTACATTTTTAAGTGACACAATATGATCTTTAAAATGAATAGACACATTAGTGCACTTGGAACACAATTTTAGAGGGGGTTCCACCATGGCTTCTGAACACATAGAGCAAGGCCTTTCCTTAGTGTAAGACATGTTTAACAGACTAGTATTATACACAAGCAGGCTTGGAAACACTTTATTCATATAAAAATTACAATTTGAAAAAAACGTTACTGTGCCTTTAAGAAATAAAAAGCGCACACAATTTTACCAAACCGTGAAAAATAAACCAATCTTTTGTGAGAGGAATAAGAGAACTCTTTTTCATGTTAACCTTCCACCCATGAGATATTAGAAAGGCCAACACTAAGTCCGTGTGAGACTTGGCTAGTTGGAAAGTCGACGCTTGAATTAAGATGTCGTCTAGATAAGGCGCCACTGCAATGCCCCGCAGCCTTAGGACCGCCAGCAGGGAGCCTAGCACTTTCGTGAAGATTCTTGGCGCCGTGGCCAACCCGAAGGGAAGAGCCACAAACTGGTAATGCCTGTCCAGAAAGGCAAACCTGAGGAACTGGTGATGATCTTTGTGTATAGGAATGTGTAGATACGCATCCTTTAAATCCATGGTAGTCATATATTGACCCTCCTGGATCATTGGTAAAATAGTCCGAATGGTCTCCATCTTGAAGGATGGAACTTTTAGGAATTGGTTTAGGATCTTGAGATCTAGAATTGGTCTGAAGGTTCCCTCTTTTTTGGGAACCACAAACAGATTGGAGTAGAAACCTTGCCCCTGTTCTGCTTTCAAAACTGGGCAGATCACTCCCATGGTAAAAAGGTCTTCTACACAGCGTAAGAACACCTCTCTTTTTGTCTGGTTTACAGACAATTGTGAAAGCTGGAATCTCCCCCTTGGAGGAGAATCTTTGAAGTCTAGAAGATACCCCTGGGTTACAATTTCCACGGCCCAGGAGTCCTAAACGTCTCTTGCCCAGGCCTGAGCAAAGAGAGAGAGTCCGCCCCCTACTAGGTCCGGTCCCGGATCGGGGGCTACCCCTTCATGCTGTCTTAGTGGCAGCAGCAGGCTTTTTGGACTGTTTACCCTTGTTCCAAGCCTGGTCAGGTCTCCAGGTTGGCTTGGATTGAGAAAGGTTCCCTTCTTGCTTTGCAGCAGGTGAAGCGGAAGCGGGACCACCCTTGAAGTTTCGAAAGGAACGAAAATTATTTTGTTTGGTCCTTGTCTTATTCGACTTATCTTGAGGGAGGGCATGACCCTTCCCCCAGTGATGTCTGAAAAGATCTTTTTCAGTGCAGGCCCGAATAGGGTCTTACCTTTGAAAGGAATGGTCAAAAGTTTAGATTTAGATGACACATCAGCCGACCAGGACTTAAGCCATAACGCTCTACGTGCTAAAATGGCAAAACCTGAATTCTTTGCCGCTAATTTAGCCAGTTGGAAAGCGGCATCTGTAATGAAAGAATTAGCCAACTTAAGGGCCTTAATTCTATCCATAATATCCTCTAATGGAGTCTCCAGCTGAAGAGCCTCTTTTAGAGCCTTGAACCAGAAAGCAGCTGCAGTAGTTACAGGAACAATGCACGCAATAGGTTGGAGAAGAAAACCTTGATGAACAAAAATTTTCCTACCTCAGAACATTGTGAGGGAATATCGGATACGGCTACTAAAGCGTCAGAAGACTCAGCATGTGTTCTTAACCCAGAGCTACTGCGCTTCCCTTGCAACCCTGGCAGTTAAGATAAAACCTCTGTGAGGGTAGTATTCATAACTGAGGCCATATCTTGCAAGGTGAAAGAATTAGACGCACTAGAAGTACTTGGCGTCGCTTGAGCGGGCGTTACTGGTTGAGACACTTGGGGAGAACTAGATGGCAAAACCTGATTTCCTTCTGTCTGAGAATCATCCAATGCCAAACTCTTATAAGTCAAAATATGCTGTTTGCAATTTATAGACATATCAGTACAAGTGGGACGCATTCTAAGAGGGGGTTCCACAATGGCTTCTAAACAAATTGAGCAATGAGTTTCCTCAATGTCAGACATGTTTAACAGGCTAGTAATGAGACAAGCAAGCTTGGAAAACACTTTATTTAATGAAAAAAACACAATTTGCAAAAACGGTACTGTGCCTTTAAGAGAAAAAAAGGCATACACAAACTGCAAAACAGGGTAAAATAGCTTCAAATTTTCTGAAATTTTAACAGTGTAACTACTAAGCTTTAGGAGGATTGCACCACAAGTAAATAAGCAATTAACCCCTAATTGACAAAACCGGATTGAAAAATGTCTAAAACCGTTTTAAACCCCTATTAGCACCATGCCACAGCTCTGCTGTGGCCCTACCTGCCCTTAGGGAACGATAAAATGATGTTAAAGCTTCGATTAGGCCCTCAGGAGAATATCAGGACCTCAGGAGAAGTTGTTTGCTGCTTGACAGTATAACTAAATGTGTAACAGAGGCGCGAAAATAGGCCCCGCCCACCACACTCGATGTGGCTGGGGCCTACACAAATCCAACAAACCTTGTCTGAAAGCCATGTGGGTTATAACAACCCCAATAAACCAAATGAACCCTCATGCAATGTCCCATCAATAAAAACGTTACTCCCAGAACACCCAAACGTTTGTCTCCAATCTCTCATACAAACTGAGTGCCCACAAAACCAAATAAGCCCTTTATGCAAGCTAGTAAAACCCCTTAAACACTAGGATTACTGCTTACCCTTCCCCTAAAGGGGATACTGTCAGCCTTTCTGAGTTAACACAGTCTCTGCAGAAAAATGACTGAACATACCTCATTGCTGTATAGCAAGAACCGTTCCTCACACTGAAGTTTTCCTGTACTCCTCAGCTTCTGTGGGAACAGCAGTGGACCTTAGTTACAAATGCTAAGATCATCATCCTCCAGGCAGAAATATTCATCTATGACTGCCTGAGAGTAAATAGTACAACACCGGTACCATTTAAAAATAACAAACTCTTGTCCTGCTTAGAGCCAGCAAAGAGAATGACTGGGGGGTGGAGTTAAGGGGGGAGCTATATAGACAGCTCTGCTGTGGTGCTCTCTTTGCTACTTCCTGTCAGGAAGGACAATATCCCACAAGTTTGGATGAATCCGTGGACTCGGTAAATCTTGCAAAAGAAATAAATATAAATCCTAAAATAGCTACAATGTAACTATTAGTTATATTGTAGCTATATTAGGGTTTATTTCTAGGTAACTATTTAGTTTTAAATAGGAATAATTTAGTTAATTTTAGGAATATTATTTTGTTTAATTTAAATTATATTTATGTTAGGGGGGTGTTAAGGTTAGAGTTAGGTTTAGGGGTTAATAACTTTATTATAGTAGCGGCGATGCTGCGGGCGGGAGATTAGGGGTTAATAATTGTAGGTAGGTGGCGGCGATGTTAGGGAGGGCAGATTAGGGGTTAATAAAATTTATTATAGTGTTTGCGAGGCGGGAGTGCGGCGGTTTAGGGGTTAATACATTTATTATAGTGGCGGCGAGGTCCGGTTGGCAGATTAGGGGTTAATAAGTGTAGTTAGGTAGCGGCGACGTGGGGGGGCAGATTAGGGGTTAATAAATATAATATAGGGGTCGGCGATGTTAGGGGCAGCAGATTAGGGGTTTATAGGTATAATGTAGGTGGCGGCGGTGTCCGGTCGGCATATTAGGGGCTAAAACATTTTATTAGAGTGGCGGCGATGTGGGGGGGGTCTCGGTTTAGGGGTACATAGGTAGTTTATGGGTGTTATAGTACTTTAGAGCACAGTAGTTAAAGGGACACTAAACCCAAAAAATTTCTTTCATGATTCAGATAGAGAAAACAATTTTAAACAACATTCCAATTTACTTCTATTATCTAATTTGCTTAATTTTTTAGATATCCTTTGTTAAAGAAATAGCAATGCACATGGGTGAGCCAATCACACGAGGCATCTATGTGCAGCCACCAATCAGCAGCTACTGAGCCTATCTAGATATGCTTTTCAGCAAAGAATATCAAGAGAATGAAGCAAATTAGATAATAGAAGTAAATTAGAAAGTTGTTTAAAATTGTGTGCTCTTTCTAAATCATGAAAGAAAAAATTAGGGTTTCATGTCCCTTTAAGAGCTTTATATTCACGCATTAGCCAATAAAGCTCTTAACTACTGACTTTTTTTGTCGTTAGGAGTCTTGTCGGTAGAGGCTCTACCGCTCACTTCTCCCAAGACTCCCATTGAAAAGATAGGATACGCAATTGGCGTAAGGGGATCTGCGGTAGCCTGGAATCGCGGTAGGGAAGTGAGCGGTAGACCCTTTCCTGCCTGACTTTAAATACCAGCGGGCGGTAAAAAGCAGCGTTAGGACCCCTTAACGCTGCTTTTGACGGCTAACGCAGAACTCTAAATCTAGGTGTTTATATGCTGTGTCTGTGCATGAGCAGGCTGCCAAACATACTGGCAGCAGACGTAACACGTTAATGGTGCATATCGCTAGTGGGCTAATTAACTGGCAACCGATAGGGTTGCTACCTGTCCCAATGACCTGGACAGTTCAGGTTTCCATCTGTGTGTCCAACTTTGAAGCTGAGTCAGACCTGGACATGCAAATGTGCGGGTTTGGTGGGAAACAGCCACTGCCAAAAAAAGATGACATTGTGCATTTGCAACAAACTGCACATGCCAACAGTTATTTCTCTTTTGAGTGTGTGTGTCTTTGTGTTTGTCAGTGTCTGTGTGTGTGAAAACATAATTTATGCTTACCTGATAAATTCCTTTCTTCTGTTGTGTGATCAGTCCACGGGTCATCATTACTTCTGGGATATAACTCCTCCCCAACAGGAAATGCAAGAGGATTCACCCAGCAGAGCTGCATATAGTTCCTCCCCTCTACGTCACTCCCAGTCATTCGACCAAGAATCAACGAGAAAGGAGAAACCAAGGGTGAAGTGGTGACTGGAGTATAATTTAAAAGATATTTACCTGCCTTAAAACAGGGCGGGCCGTGGACTGATCACACAACAGAAGAAAGGAATTTATCAGGTAAGCATAAATTATGTTTTCTTCTGTTATGTGTGATCAGTCCACGGGTCATCATTACTTCTGGGATACCAATACCAAAGCAAAAGTACACGGATGACGGGAGGGATAGGCAGGCTCATTATACAGAAGGAACCACTGCCTGAAGAACCTTTCTCCCAAAAATAGCCTCCGAAGAAGCAAAAGTGTCAAATTTGTAAAATTTGGAAAAAGTATGAAGCGAAGACCAAGTTGCAGCCTTGCAAATCTGTTCAACAGAGGCCTCATTCTTAAAGGCCCAAGTGGAAGCCACAGCTCTAGTAGAATGAGCTGTAATTCTTTCAGGAGGCTGCTGTCCAGCAGTCTCATAGGCTAAACGAATTATGCTACGAAGCCAGAAGGAGAGAGAGGTAGCCGAAGCCTTATGACCTCTCCTCTGACCAGAGTACACGACAAACAGGGAAGACGTTTGTCGAAAATCCTTAGTTGCCTGCAAGTAGAACTTGAGGGCACGAACTACATCCAGATTGTGTAGAAGACGTTCCTTCTTTGAAGAAGGATTTGGACACAAGGATGGAACAACAATCTCTTGATTGATATTCCTGTTAGTGACTACCTTAGGTAAGAACCCAGGTTTAGTACGCAGAACTACCTTGTCTGAGTGAAAAATCAGATAAGGAGAATCACAATGTAAGGCTGATAACTCAGAGACTCTTCGAGCCGAGGAAATAGCCATTAAAAACAGAACTTTCCAAGATAACAATTTTATATCAATGGAATGAAGGGGTTCAAACGGAACACCCTGTAAAACGTTAAGAACTAAGTTTAAACTCCATGGCGGAGCAACAGTTTTAAACACAGGCTTGATCCTAGCTAAAGCCTGACAAAAGGCCTGGACGTCTGGATTTTCTGACAGACGCCTGTGTAACAAGATGGACAGAGCTGAGATCTGTCCCTTTAATGAGCTAGCCGATAAACCCTTTTCTAAACCTTCTTGTAGAAAGGACAATATCCTAGGAATCCTAACCTTACTCCAGGAGTAACCTTTGGATTCGCACCAGTATAGGTATTTACGCCATATCTTATGGTAAATCCTTCTGGTAACAGGCTTCCTAGCCTGTATCAGGGTATCAATAACCGACTCAGAAAAACCACGTTTTGATAAAATCAAGCGTTCAATTTCCAAGCAGTCAGCTTCAGAGAAGTTAGATTTTGATGTTTGAATGGACCCTGTATCAGAAGGTCCTGTCTTAGAGGTAGAGACCAAGGCGGACAGGATGACATGTCCACTAGATCTGCATACCAAGTCCTGCGTGGCCATGCAGGCGCTATTAGAATCACTGATGCTCTCTCCTGTTTGATTTTGGCAATCAATCGAGGAAGCAGCGGGAAGGGTGGAAACACATAAGCCATCCCGAAGTTCCAAGGTGCTGTCAAAGCATCTATCAGAACCGCTCCCGGATCCCTGGATCTGGACCCGTAGCGAGGAAGTTTGGCGTTCTGGCGAGACGCCATGAGATCTATCTCTGGTTTGCCCCAACGTCGAAGTATTTGGGCAAAGACCTCCGGATGAAGTTCCCACTCCCCCGGATGAAAAGTCTGGCGACTCAAGAAATCCGCCTCCCAGTTCTCCACTCCCGGGATGTGGATTGCTGACAGGTGGCAAGAGTGAAACTCTGCCCAGCGAATTATCTTTGATACTTCCATCATTGCTAGGGAGCTTCTTGTCCCTCCTTGATGGTTGATGTAAGCTACAGTCGTGATGTTGTCCGACTGAAACCTGATGAACCCCCGAGTTTTTAACTGGGGCCAAGCCAGAAGGGCATGGAGAACTGCTCTTAATTCCAGAATGTTTATTGGCAGGAGACTTTCCTCCTGATTCCATTGTCCCTGAGCCTTCAGAGAATTCCAGACAGCGCCCCAACCTAGTAGGCTGGCGTCTGTTGTTACAATTGTCCAGTCCGGCCTGCTGAATGGCATCCCCCTGGACAGATGTGGCCGAGAAAGCCACCATAGAAGAGAGTTTCTGGTCTCTTGATCCAGATTCAGAGTAGGGGACAAGTCTGAGTAATCCCCATTCCACTGACTCAGCATGCACAATTGCAGCGGTCTGAGATGTAGACGTGCAAAGGGTACTATGTCCATTGCTGCTACCATTAAGCCGATCACCTCCATGCATTGAGCTACTGACGGGAGTTGAATGGAATGAAGGACACGGCATGCATTTAGAAGCTTTGTTAATCTGTCTTCTGTCAGATAAATCTTCATTTCTACAGAATCTATAAGAGTCCCCAAGAATGGAACTCTTGTGAGAGGAAAAAGAGAACTCTTCTTTTCGTTCACTTTCCATCCATGCGACCTTAGAAATGCCAGAACTAACTCTGTATGAGACTTGGCAGTTTGAAAGCTTGAAGCTTGTATCAGAATGTCGTCTAGGTACGGAGCTACCGAAATTCCTCGCGGTCTTAGTACCGCCAGAAGGGCACCCAGAACCTTTGTGAAGATTCTTGGAGCCGTAGCCAATCCGAATGGAAGAGCTACAAACTGGTAATGCCTGTCTAAGAAGGCAAACCTTAGATACCGGTAATGATCTTTGTGAATCGGTATGTGAAGGTAAGCATCCTTTAAATCCACTGTGGTCATGTACTGACCCTTTTGGATCATGGGTAAGATTGTCCGAATAGTTTCCATTTTGAACGATGGAACTCTTAGGAATTTGTTTAGGATCTTTAAATCCAAGATTGGCCTGAAAGTTCCCTCTTTTTTGGGAACCACAAACAGGTTTGAGTAAAACCCTTGTCCTTGTTCCGACCGCGGAACCGGATGGATCACTCCCATTAATAACAGATCTTGTACACAGCGTAGAAACGCTTCTTTCTTTATCTGGTTTGTTGACAACCTTGACAGATGAAATCTCCCTCTTGGGGGAGAGAATTTGAAGTCTAGAAGGTATCCCTGAGATATGATCTCTAGCGCCCAGGGATCCTGAACATCTCTTGCCCAAGCCTGGGCGAAGAGAGAGAGTCTGCCCCCCACTAGATCCGGTCCCGGATCGGGGGCCCTCGGTTCATGCTGTCTTTGGGGCAGCAGCAGGTTTCCTGGCCTGCTTGCCCTTGTTCCAGGACTGGTTAGGTTTCCAGCCTTGTCTGTAACGAGCAACAGCTCCTTCCTGTTTTGGTGCAGTGGAAGTTGATGCTGCTCCTGCTTTGAAATTCCGAAAGGGACGAAAATTAGACTGTCTAGCCTTAGCTTTGGCTTTGTCTTGAGGCAGGGCGTGGCCCTTACCTCCTGTAATGTCAGCGATAATTTCTTTCAAACCGGGCCCAAATAAAGTTTGCCCCTTGAAAGGTATATTAAGTAATTTGGACTTAGAAGTTACATCAGCTGACCAGGATTTTAGCCACAGCGCCCTACGTGCCTGAATGGCGAATCCTGAGTTCTTAGCCGTAAGTTTGGTTAAATGTACTACGGCCTCCGAAATGAATGAATTAGCTAGTTTAAGGACTCTAAGCCTGTCTGTAATGTCGTCCAGCGTAGCTGAACTAAGGTTCTCTTCCAGAGACTCAATCCAAAATGCTGCCGCAGCCGTAATCGGCGCGATGCATGCAAGGGGTTGCAATATAAAACCTTGTTGAACAAACATTTTCTTAAGGTAACCCTCTAATTTTTTATCCATTGGATCTGAAAAAGCACAGCTATCCTCCACCGGGATAGTGGTACGCTTAGCTAAAGTAGAAACTGCTCCCTCCACCTTAGGGACCGTTTGCCATAAGTCCCGTGTGGTGGCGTCTATTGGAAACATCTTTCTAAATATTGGAGGGGGTGAGAACGGCACACCGGGTCTATCCCACTCCTTAGTAACAATTTCAGTTAGTCTCTTAGGTATAGGAAAAACGTCAGTACTCGCCGGTACCGCAAAGTATTTATCCAACCTACACAATTTTTCTGGTATTGCAACAGTGTTACAATCATTAAGAGCCGCTAAAACCTCCCCTAGTAATACACGGAGGTTCTCCAATTTAAATTTAAAATTTGAAATATCTGAATCCAATCTGTTTGGATCAGAACCATCACCCACAGAATGAAGCTCTCCGTCCTCATGTTCTGCAAGCTGTGACGCAGTATCAGACATGGCCCTAGTATTATCAGCGCACTCTGTTCTCACCCCAGAGTGATCACGCTTGCCTCTTAGTTCTGGTAATTTAGCCAAAACTTCAGTCATAACAGTAGCCATATCTTGTAATGTTATCTGTAATGGCCGCCCAGATGTACTAGGCGCCATAATATCACGCACCTCCCGGGCGGGAGATGCAGGTACTGACACGTGAGGCGAGTTAGTCGGCATAACTCTCCCCTCGCTGTTTGGTGAAATTTGTTCAATTTGTACAGATTGGCTTTTATTTAAAGTAGCATCAATACAGTTAGTACATAAATTTCTATTGGGCTCCACCTTGGCATTGGAACAAATGACACAGATATCTTCCTCTGAATCAGACATGTTTAACACACTAGCAATAAACTTGCAACTTGGTTACAATCTTATTTAACAAAAACGTACTGTGCCTCAAAGAAGCACTAAACGATTAAATGACAGTTGAAATAATGAACTGAAAGACAGTTATAGCATCAATCCTTAAAAACAACACAACTTTTAGCAAAGGTTTGTTCCCATTAGGAAAGTAACAATAATTAAATTTGAAACATAAAAATTACAGAGCAACGTTTTTAATCACAGTCAATATATAAGTCTCACAGCTCTGCTGAGAGAATCTACCTCCCTCCAAAGAAGTTTGAAGACCCCTGAGTTCTGTTAGAGATGAACCGGATCATGCAGGAAATACAAGAGTAACTGACTGGAATTTTTTGATGCGTAGCAAAGAGCGCCAAAAACGGCCCCTCCCCCTCACACACAGCAGTGAGAGAGAAACGAAACTGTCACAATTAAAACAAGCAACTGCCAAGTGGAAAAATAATGCCCAAATATTTATTCACTCAGTACCTCAGAAAATGCAAACGATTCTACATTCCAGCAAAAACGTTTAACATAATAAATACCTATTAAAAGGTTTAATGTACTTTTAACAGAGTAATTCCGGTGAAATACCATCCCCAGAATACTGAAGTGTAGAGTATACATACATGTCATTATAACGGTATGGCAGGATTTTCTCATCAATTCCATTCAGAAAATAAAAACTGCTACATACCTCAATGCAGATTCATCTGCCCGCTGTCCCCTGATCTGAAGCTTTTACCTCCCTCAGATGGCCGAGAAACAGCAATATGATCTTAACTACTCCGGTTAAAATCATAGTAAAAACTCTGGTAGATTCTTCTTCAAACTCTGCCAGAGAGGCAATAACACGCTCCGGTGCTATTGTAAAATAACAAACTTTTGATTGAAGTTATAAAAACTAAGTATAATCACCATAGTCCTCTCACACATCCTATCTAGTTGTTGGGTGCAAGAGAATGACTGGGAGTGACGTAGAGGGGAGGAACTATATGCAGCTCTGCTGGGTGAATCCTCTTGCATTTCCTGTTGGGGAGGAGTTATATCCCAGAAGTAATGATGACCCGTGGACTGATCACACATAACAGAAGAAATAGAGAATGTGTGTCTTTGTGTGAAAGAGAGTCTGTGTGAGAGAGTATGTGTGTGAGTCCGAGTGTGATATAGAGAGTTTGTGTTTATGTGCTATTATACATAGTGTGTACGCTGCAAGAAAACTTTTTGCTGTGCTGTGCACGGCGCAGGAGTGTTCGAGTTTGGCCTGAACTAAAGTTTGCAACCCTAGCAGTCAATAACAGCTCTCTGAGGGGATACAAAATAATAATGATAATAATAATAATAACAATGATAATAAAGATGATAAGAATTGCCTTAGCACTTTGATGTAGGCACAATTTTAGTACTGCTCAATTTCCTTATAGGGACACTAAACCCACATTTTGTCTTTAATGATTCAGATAGAGGCGGCGATTTAATAAGCAGCGGAAACTGAAGTTATGAAATAGTGGTCATAAGACTGCCGCTCCTTATTTTTTTCTTCTTTATCTTGCTATCTTTATTTAAAAAGCAGGAATATAAAGCTTAAGAGCCGGCCCACTTTTGGTTGAGAACCTGGGTTATGGTTGCTTATTGGTATGCTAAATGTAGCCACCAATAAGCAAGCGCTATCTAGGGTGGTGCTGAACCTAAAATGGGCTGGCTCCTAAGCTTTAAATTCCTGCTTTTAAAATAAAGATAGCAAGAGAAGGAAGAAAAACTGATAGTAGGAGTAGGAGAAAGTTGCTTAAAATTGCATGCTCTATTTGAATCATGAAAGAAAAGAGTTGGGTTTAGTATCCATTTAAAGGACAATTAATACAGTAAAATTGCATAATCAAAAAGTGCTTAATAAAAAGACAATGCAATACCATGTCCCCTGTATCATGTGACAGGCATCAGCCAATCACAGACTCATATGTATATTCTTTGAACTCTTGCACATGTTCAGTAGGAGCAGGTACTTCAGAAAATGTGCACAAATTGATAATCAAAGCAAATGGGAAAGTTTTTAAATGTCATGCTCTATCTAAAACATGAAAGTTAAATTTTTATTCTAATGTCCTTTTAAATAGTTTTCTAATAGCTAGATGTTATTGTTCAGTAAAACATCCCTTTAAAGGTATAGGAAAGTCAAAATACACTACACTACTCTGAGTTAGCTGTTGATTCGTGGCTACAAAAAGTTATCTCTTGTCATTTGCTCACCAGATGTGTTCAGCTAGCTCGCAGTAGTGCATTGCTGCTATTAAGCTGACCTTAACTATGTGTTTAATATTTTTTCAGGGGTTAAACACATATGCTTTCTTTCAATCTTACTAATGCTGTTTTATTAATGTTTTGTTTTTTTAAAATAATTTTTTATTGAGGTTCACAAAATTCTAAGACATCCGGTTTGCAAATTTAGGTATATACAATATACAGGTCAAGAAGGTTAAAGGGCAAAAAACTCAATAATTTCATAATTATCTATGTATTTTTAATGGTATATAACTAAATCAGTAATTTCCTCATATTACTGGAAAAAAAGTTATTATTCTAAAAATGAAACTGTATGTAGAAAACCATGATTTAAATTGAGGCTTACTGACTAGTGATTTAAGTTGTGATTAACATTGATTTAATTTAAATCAAATCCAGCATGGCAAGGGGTAAAATTAGAGGAGCCAGAGGCTCCTTGACTCCTGAGTTTGTCAAGCCATGCTATACTAAACAAAATTATCAGTTTCATAGAGAAGGATCAGCTCATTACAGAGGAGCTAACGTGGTCAATAGAAAAAATGATGGACCAACCTGTCATGAAGACATCATGATTTTAAGTTGTAATGGTTTAACTTTTTCTCTGTGTTAATTACTATTTATTTATTTATTTATTTATTTATTTTCAGAGGAGTATTTCCCTGTGTTTATCCTTAAAAAAACAGACATAAATAGTTTAACTTGACCAAACTTTACTACTTTATTACTTACGTCCAGTGTTCCATCTAAGGCCAGTTTTGTGAGCAGTCCAGCAATGAAACGGTTAATTAGATCAATTAGCAAACACACAATGCAGACTGTAAGGTGTGGTTCCCTTATTAACTATTTTACTGCTGGGCTGCTCACAACCTGGCCTTCGAGGGAACACTGCTTATGTCCAGAGACCTGGTGCCTCAAGTCAGTTTATGAGGCAAAATATGTCAATGCAGAGTAACAGAAAACAGTGTCCCTATCAAAACACCAACCTGAGGTCATTCAAAGGTCTAGGATATCTTGAGACATGTTTTAAACACATTTGTGTTACTGGGTGACCAAATATGACAGATATGTCATGTTTGGTATCAAAATAATCCTCATGATGCTTATAACGTTATATCTATTGGTTATAACTAAAATTATAAGTTATCATATAACTTCAGCCAGGGTTTCTAATGTGGTTTATGGCTACCTTCCTTGCCTACTCTGAAATAGATATGCTTTTTAATAAAAGGATATCAAGAAAATGATACAAACTACAATAAAAGAAGTAAATTGGAAAGTTGTTTAAAATTACATGCTCTTTCTAAATCATGACAGAAAACATTTGGGTTACATGTCCCTTTAACTGTGATTTCAGCAAAATAATATTATCATTCTACATGAGAGGCTGCATGCAGCAGTGTGTTTGACAATATTTCTGCCGTCTCCTTGGAACAAAGGCTATTTTGGTAAAGTTATAGGGGCTCATATATTTCTTCTTATTTTTTAAAAACTGTATTGCTTTAGTGTGTATTTCTTTAATTCCTTTTTATATTAATTCAATATGACTCTTTTTGTTCATAATAAATGTTCCTTTATTAAGTTTTCTGCCTTTCTCTAATGTCTGGACCACGTTACCGAATAAACTAATAACAGTATTGTGTTTTTAGACTCATTTTTGCCAATTTTTGCTTTGAGATTTTTAATATGTTGGTCTGTGTGTGGGCGTACAACTCTTATGCAGCCTCCATACGTATATGTCTGAAATATGGGGAGTATCAGACCAGAGCACTAGTCTATGATTACGGTTGTTGGACCAAATCAGTCAGACTTAGCGGCCTGATAACGCTTCTTTTAACATGATTTTTGTATCATCCTAATATTCCTTACATGATAACAGAATGGACCGTACAGACAGCTATGCTTATTCTATTGGAAGCTCACAGAACTTGAGTTAGAAGTGTGTGACATAAGTGATTCATGTGATGTGGCGTCCGATTAACCGAACCGCTGTGAGTATGAGCCGGCTGGAGTGAAGTCATATACTGGGACCTCATGTGTTGCTCCCATGGAGTTATCCCGGCTAAACTATACTCCATCGGACCATGTAACCACAGAATGAATGCTAATTCGTTTACTTGACGATTTGTACCATAATTCCCTCTGGTGATCTATTGGGCTTTTTTGTTTGTTGAAGCAATCACAAATAGTGAACCTGTCTGCCTACAATCACTACTTACGATGTTTTATCATTGCACAAGAGGATTCTTTTGCAATGCCACCCCCTGCTCCTGTGCAACCAATTGCGCTAGAGCAGGGCATGTCAATCACTCCGAATGAGCAAGTGTCAGGATGAGTGATCTCGCCACTTCTGAAGCAGCTTGATAAATTTACCCCATACTGTAGCTAGCCAGAGTCATTATGTTAGTCAAATTGTTTTGCAGTTTGTTATCTTCTCGTCTCCCCAGAGGGAGAACTATTTTTCTGCAATGAGATTTTTTTTCTGAGGAAAGTTTTCTGCCGTTCATTTTGAAATTAAATTAAATTTTAAATTAGACAGCTACACTAAAGCACTAGCTCAACTGCAATGTGTTGATTAACTGGAGAAAAAAATAAATTAGTTTAATAATATACTGCAGCAGTTGAAAATTGCATTGCAAATTAGCTGGAGAGAAAAAAATAAAGTTTTTGTCTCTTGAAAATGTTGTTTCTTTGCTTTTTGTTTTAACATCACATAATTATAAGGTAATAATGTAGTACTAAAATAATGCATAGCTCACAAGAACGTCACATTCAGGAGTCACAGCTTTGCAGACCGGTGTTGTATCAAAAAAAGCTACCTAACGTTATCAAGAGCTACCTCGACATGTGCATGCTAACAATTACATATTTTGCATTCCACAGATGACTCAAAAGAATATTTATGAATGCAATGACGTTATTATAAGCGTACGTACATCCTCAGGCAGCTAATCTCGAAAGAGATGCAAATAAGTCTCCTATTAAAGTAGAGCAGATATTTTAAGTGATAAAATTAACTTTGATCACTAATCCAAAATGGGACAAAACCAGAAATCTCGGTTTAGGTCTAATCAGGCAAAGCATTTTGTAGACTATGCACAGAGAAACCAGTCAACACAGTAGATTTGCATAATCAACAAATGCAAGATAACAAGACAATGCAATAGCACTAAGCTTAGAGGCCCATTTTGTCAAGCTTCTTATGGAGCTTGTGGGCCCGTGTTTCTGGCGAGTCTGAAGACTCGCCAGAAACACAAGTTATGGAGCAGCGGTCTAAAGACGTACCATGTGACAGCCATCAGCCAATCACAAATGCATACACGCTTATTCTGTGAATTCTTGCAAATGCTCAGTAGGAGCTGGTGACTCAAAGAGGGATATTTATCAAGCCGTCAACCGCAAATACGCTGGAATTCCGCAGCGTAATTGTGGCAGGCTTAATTCGACCTAGTTATGAAAGCCTACAGACCGGCAAAGCTGAAATCTGTGATGTAACATACGATCCGCCGGTCTCAATCCGACACAGATCGATGCTTACGTCATTACAGATGTTCCGAATACACATTCTGCACTATTTTAAACTTTTTCAAAGTTATCAAACAGTTAACCGGTACGCTCGCGGTTATTCCGGACCAGCATACCTGGTTATCAATCCGCCACCCTGGAGGCTGCGGATGGCATAGGAATCAATGGGAGTCTGAAAGCAGCGAAAGCTTATGTTCGATGCTGCCAGATATCCCATTGATTTATATTGTAGAAAACCAGTAACTTTTACACCTAACACCCTAACATAAGCCCTGAGTCTAAACACACCTAATCTGCCGCCCCGACATCGCCGCCACCTACATAATGTTATTAACCCCTATCCCGCCGCTCCTGGACCCCACCGCAACTAAATAAAAGTATTAACCCCTATTTCGCCGCTCCCGGACCCCGCCGCCACTAAATAAAAGTATTAACCCCTATCCCACCGCTCCCGGGACCCCACTGCAACTAAATAAAAGTATTAACCCCTATCCTGCCGCTTCCGGACCCCACCGCAACTAAATAAATGTATTAACCCCTAAACCCCTGGCCTCCCACATCACTACCACTTACTAAACCTATTAACCCCTAAACCGCCAGCCCCCCCATCGCCATAAACTAAATTAAGCTGTTAACCCCTTAACCTAACAACCCGCTAACTTTACATTAAAATTACAACATCCCTATCTTATAATAAATTTAAACTTACCTGTAGAATTAAATTAAACTATATTAAACTATTAATTAACCTACCCTAACTATTCTACTAAAATTACATCAAACTATACTAAACTATTAATTAATTAATTAATCTACCCTAACTATTCTACTAAAATTACATTAAACTACCAATTAAATTAACTATATTACATATTTAAAAACCTAACCCTACTCAAATTATTTAAATCTACAATTAAAAATTACTAAATTACAAAAAAATAAATGCTAAGTTACAAAAAATAAAAAACACTAAGTTACAAAAAATAAAAAAACACAGTATCAGTATCAAAAATAAAAAAGAATTACACCTAATCTAATAGCCCTATGAAAATAAAAAAGCCCCCCCCCCAAAATAAAAAACCCCTAGCCTACAATAAACTACCAATTGCCCTTAAAAGGGCCTTTTGCGGGGCAAAAAAAAACCTCTATCAACACCCTGAGAGGGAGAGTAGATGAACCCAGAAGAGATCCAAAGCACCATCCAACACAGGCTCAAGACAAACTGATCAAAAATTGCTATCCCCCTCGAGAGGAAGAATAGAAGAGCCGATGAGAGCCAAAAGGCTGACCCACACACTGGAGAATATGGTCAATTTCCTGACCCAGACAGGCGAAAAGACTGCAACTAACCACAGACCTCCTACCCTTAAGCCCAAAGGGCTAGATCTGCATCCGAGAGTCTAAAGGCCATGGTAAGACAAGGGGTAGTTCTTATCTTGAGAAGACGACAGCCTCCAGAGATCCTTGCAGCATCGATCTCCCAAAAATCCTTGAAATGGAATAACAGAAGCCTCGCAGCTCCTGGTAGAAAGGCAGAGAGGCCCCTGCACTCTAAGTACTAAAGCAAACACTGAGAATAAGGAAGAAGGACATGCCTGCACTTCCAGAACAAATGATCCAACCAAAGACGGGAGGGAAGGAAATATCACCACCGCAAAAGGAATGCGACTAGCCCACAGAGACGTCAACCGGAGATACTGCAAGTGAAGACACAAATCTTCCACTAGAAACTAGACCTCCGGAAGTCAATCCCATCTCCAAACTCCAAAGAAATAGAAATCTACGGTTCAGAGTCCCCAGGGACACTAGTAACCATGATGACATCTTATATCGGAGATCACAAACTTCCTTCCGGAAGCATTGGAACTATGCCCCAGGCCCCATACTTTGTAATAGGATCCGAGCCCGGAGTCCATAACACTGGGCCATAAGAGACATTCTCTTCCTTTTTTTTTTTAAATCCAACAGGATAATCAGCACCACAAGGGTGATATGAACCCAAGAAAACAGTAGACAGCGCCCGACCAGTACCTGCCTGGTACAAGAACACTCCAGAATTGTCTAAGGTCCAAGAAAGATCGACCCGAAGGTTTGATAATATGAACTAGAAAACATAACCTCAGTCTTAACCAAAGTGCCCAACTTCCGAGAAAGTGCCCATGTGATCACAAAATCGCAAGTATCAGTTCCAGAGAAAGAACATTCCCAAAATGGAAGTTATATCAGACATGAGCTTATACCAACAAACCAAATATATCCTAATCGGATTAAAAATAAAAGTAAGGCAGCACCCGTGGGTGAATGCCCAAGGAAAAAAGGTACGCCAACCGGACCAGCCGATCAGAGGTCCCCTTCACCCAAGCTCAGAACTGGAACTGACATAAAAGAAAGAAATATGGAGAAGTCAAAGGAGATTAGCTTCATCCCCAAGCGTCTAACCCAGTTTGCCATCCAGCATCTAAGGCCTCGGATCCCTTGGCCCACTAGGACTGGGATCCTCTAGCAACGTCAAAACATGCCGTAGTAGGACAAGAAGATGTGCCAACCTATAACGGAAGGCAAAATTATCCCTCGCCGGATCGACAAACGACCGAAGCCTCAAAGGCCCATGCTTCCCCAGGAGACCGAACTGATTCGGGCAATCTCACACCCGACGGGCCCTGGTTGACAGAACATGGACAGTATCTTAAAAATATTTCACTTGGGAGATACAAATGAGTCAGTACCGTAGATATGGCCATGCGGAACTGTACCATAACCTCTGGAGGAAACAAGCCACCTTCCGGAGAAGGAGTAAAGGCTATAGGGACACCTGCTTGCATAGCAAAGGAAAGTTCTGTGACCCACGCCTCACAGGACCTAGAATACTCAGGGGAGGATGGCTTAACGCACTCTGAGGACCCTGAATCGGGAGAAGAGAGTACTCTGGAACATAACTGATGGGCATGGATAACCCAGGGCATTTCATATTCATCACAAGACGCATTCTCTGTATCGGAGACATCCGTGTCTAAAAAATCAGAATCCTCCATCTTGGGATTACAAAAATGATAAACACTAACTGGCACCTCTTTTACACCCCCAATGGCTGGGGCACTCAACACCTCCTGTGAACCAGACAACCAACGAGCAGACTCTCTCTGTCGCCACACAGTCAGCATACGGACGTGAAAAACAATGTAACCGCACCCGGTCATGAGGTGCACCATGCAAGTCATAAAAAGAGTGTGCAAATCTAAAGATTGCGCCAAATGATGATAAGGCCGAAATGTTCAGAAAAGCCATGAGCCTAAAGTATCACTACACATCAGCAGATAGAACAACATAAAAACATGATTAAAGTCCCCCCTGTTTAATAACCCCCCCTCAGAGTATATTAACCCATGATTCCTATTTTAAGATAAAAGGAGTCCCACTGGGACCCTACCTTTTCATTAACATCACATTCACATAATGAAGTAAAATGAAACAATCTTATCGGAATCTATGCCATGGAACAGAAACACTGTGATTTAAGTATGACAGATAGTAGCCTCGCCTCTGACATAGACTTGAGTGAATAAAGGCAGGCAGCGTTCGACTATACAGCTCCTGACCAGAGGATACCAATAAAGAAACACTCCCATAACCAACCAATTCTTTCAACGTGCCGAAATTGCACATACTGAAGCGGTAGGAGTACTTCGACTATCCTTCACTGATTGGATCCAACACACTGGTAGCTCACACAGAGTAAGCGAGTCGTTCAGGCGAGGACGCCGAAGAAAGAGTGAGTAAAATCTGACAAGCTCAGTTCTGAAAGTGTGACATTGTTATTGTAACACCAGTATCTACTTTGGAAACCAAAGAACTTTATAACCAATTTGGCTAAAGAAGTACCCTTGTATTCACGATACACTAACACTTGAATGTTTGATTTCACTTTGGAATACACACATTAACCTACATTTATGCATTGCTGTTTTGATCTGGGCATTAAATCATCTAACAATATTTGTGACTTTATTGAATCACATAAAGAAAGTCCGATAAAATATTGCATTTGGCTATACTTTGTCAACGTAAGCTACAACAAGCCGTATATTATTGAATCTATGTATTTTATTCCACTTGATTATCTGCAAAGCAGAGACTGTTAGACAGTAAATACTGTTTTCAAGTAAGTTTTATTGATGTATGTTTTTTAACTGAGACACCGGTGTCAACGTATTTTCAATATTTGGATGTGTATATATTTGAAATTTTATAATTATCTGGTTTAATTTTATTAAATTATTTTCATTTTTCACCGTATTTGTATTTGCATTGATTCTGGCAAATTATGTATACTTTCTCATAGAGAGTCCAAGATTATCCTTGTCTTCCTTTATGCGTCATTAGAGCATACCTACATAGAACCCACAAAGGTTACCATCAAGTGCTAATAAGCATACAAACATATATTTTATACCAGGCAGACACGAACAACTGTTCTAACCACAGTCAGCCTAAGGCGCCACTAACAACCATATAGCCCTTACTTTCAACTTTAGTCCGCACTTGTGAGAAGTACAACAGTTAGTAGGCCAGTACTGTCTTCTCTTCCAAGTTCAGTGTACACCCCGTCTATCCCACGCTGATTGCCAAGGAGCTGTTAATATGAGTCGGGATGGTTTTGCAGAAAGACTCTCCCTGCATCTCCGGACTCTAACCTTCATCTATGCTCTCTCTGAGAGGCTGACTGGACTACTTAAGACTCCAGTCCCATTTCGAAGAGTACTACCCTCCATAAGAGACTATCTCAAACTTCTGACACTTCTCTGCCAACCTCCTGTGACGAAAGGCAAAGAATGACTGGGGGAGGAGGGAAGTGGGGGAGGTATTTGTCTTTGCCTCCTCCTGGTGGCCAGGTTCTGAAATCCCAAAAATAATTAATGCAGCTGTGGACTCATCCCGTTTAAGAAGAAAAAGGGCATAATAATGCAAAAATGACATACTTAAATTTGTTACAGCACGTCATTTTTACACTGCTCACACTGGATCTATGTGTTTAAACCCTGGAAAATGGTGCAAACTAAAAAAAAACTAAAAAAAACAAACTTTGGTGTTTACAGTTATTCTCTTAATTGCATTATAAATAATTAAGGGGTTTACTTCCCCTATAATGAATTAACAATAACTATTATATTTAATCATTATAATTATTTGATAAGGAAAATTTAAAGGGTAATTACCATAATTTTTTAATGATTTCTATAATTACTATGAATGATTTCAACAAATATTCTGATATAATTGTTTGAAATAATGCTCTATCCTTATGAGGTTTTTGCTTTGTATTAATCATTCAAAATAAAGAGATGTAATCTGTTAATCGTTCTAAAATGAACAGTTGTGGCTCAATGCTTATTTAAATATTTAGCACTCTCTCATTTTTTCCATGCATGACAGAGGATAATTTTAATCTATTTTTTTTATATTCAATTTAATGCCTCAAAACAATTACAATATTTATGATTTCTAAATTTGCATGTTGGTTTCATACAGACATAATATATGGGTTGCTGCACTGAAATATTCTCACTCAGGAGGGTTTAATGTTTATTTCATGTCCTATCAATTGCCAGACAGAGCACAGACAACTTTGACTGTCTGAAGGAAAGTCTTGTATCAGAAGAAAATGAAAGATGGAAAAGCACTCAAAAGAAGTCCAAGCTTCAGACAGAACAAGTAAATATTTGATGTTCCATGTTTGTACACTGGAGATATAAAGCTTTGTTGCAGGGGCTCTGTCATATCACATCAGTCCAGATCAGTGTGAAATTAAAGCAGCATTATTTTTATTCTGACAGTTTTAACAATGGATGCTTCTGATCTACAGCTGTAATAATATCTAGAGAAATCTAGCCACAAAGTATTTTTGATTCTACTAAGCTCCAGGGATGTCTTTGTTGGATTTTTTTAAAACAAATTTTGAATGTCATTGGAAGCATTCTTGTGCCTGAATACTGCAACTGATTACTGGGAGTTTCATAACATATAAATTATATTATCATTATTATTATTAATAATAATAATAGTTATAATAATAATAACAACATTGAAATTAATGTGAATGTGTCTCAGCTAGCACTACTTTGCAGGGTAGCAAGTGAATTGCTGTCTATAGCTACCAGAACAATCAACTAGACATTTATTAAGTTCCGGGAAAATAGGTTCCCACATAGGGAACCTGCCAAACCACATTTGCGGTAAGCAAGCTGCAACCAATGCCTGCTGTTAAGATTGCACAAGCAAATGCTTATGCAGCCCCACCTCTTTTCTCAATCAAACAATTGCTTTAGAGGAGGGCTTGTAAATCATCCCAGACAAACAAGTCTGGCATGATTTAAAGGGATATGCTACTCATTCTATGCAATACTTATATGGCTGGAAATTACTCTTATAAACATTTATTTAGGTGTAATCATTAAAAAAAAAATATACTTAATAAAAACATAAATTATGCTTACCTGATAATTTAATTTCCATCGAGGGGAGGAGAGTCCACTGCTTCATTCATTACTATTGGGAATTAAGAACCTGGCCACCAGGAGGAGGCAAATACCCTCCAGCCAAAGGCTTAAATACCTCTCCCACTCCCCTCATCCCCCAATCATTCTGCCGAGGGAACAAGGAACAGTAGGAGAAACATCAGGGTATAAATGGTGCCAGAAGATGATCAAATTTAGGTCCGCCCATCGGAGATACGGGCGGGAGCCGTGGACTCTCCTCCCCTCAATGGAAATTAAATTTTCAGGTAAGCATAATTTATGTTTTCCATCTAAAGAAGAGGAGAGTCCACGGCTTCATTCATTACTATTGGGAACATATACCCAAGCTCTAGAGGACACTGAATGAAATCGGGAGGGTAAAAGGCGGACGCTAATCTGAGGACACCACAGCCTGTAGAACCTTTCTCCCAAAAGCCGCTTCCGCAGAACCAAAAACGTCAAATTTGTAAAACTTCGTAAAAGTATGTAAGAAAGACCAGGTAGCCGCCTTACAAATCTGCTCCATAGAGGCCTCATTCTTAAACGCCCAAGATTAAGCCACCGCTCTAGTGGATAGAGCCATGATCCTCTGAGTAGGCTTATGCCCCGCTGTCTCGTAAGCCAAACAGATCAAGCTCCTCAGCCAAAAATACAAAGAAGTAGCAGAAGCCCTCTGACCCCTGCGCTTCCCAGAATACACTACAAAAAGAGATGTAGATTGTCTGAAGTCCTTTGTAGCCTGAAGATAGAACTTCAGGGCACGGACCACATCTAGATTATGAAGTAACCGCTCCTTTGAAGAAGAAGTGTAAGGCACAGAGAAGGAACAACTATTTCCTGATTGATGTTACAATTGGACACCACCTAGGGAAGAAATCCCAAGCCGGTGCGAAGAACAGCCTTATCAGAATAAAAAACCAGATAAGGTGGTCCATGTTGGAAGGCCGCCAGTTCAGATACTCTGTGAGCCGATGCAATGGCCAACAGGAAAATAACCTTCCAGGACAGAATCTTAATGTCAAGGGAATGCATAGGTTCAAACGGGACCTGTTGCAAAACCCTAAGGACCAAGTTCAAGCTCCATGGGGGAGCAGACTGCCTAAAGACAGGCCTGATTCGAGACAGGCCTGATTCGAGACAAAGCCTGAACAAAGGATTGGATGTCAGAAAGCTCAGCGAGTCTCCTGTTTAACAAAACAGATAATGTCGAAATCTGTCCCTTTAAGGAACTAGCAGCAAGTCCCTTCTCTAAATCTTCTTGAAGAAAGGACAGAATTCTGGAAACCCTCAACTTGTGCCAAGGGTATCCATGCTTCTCACACCAGGACAAGTAAGTCCTCCACACCTTATGGTAGATGCGCCGAGTGACTGGCTTCCTTGCCTGAACTAAAGTGTCAATCACACTTTCAGAAAAACCTCTCTTGGCTAGGACTAAGTGCTCAATCTTCACGCAGTCAGACTCAGAGAATCGAGATTCTGATGTTGGAAAGGACCCTGTTCCAACAGATCCCTGAGATAGGGTAACCTCCACGGCGGAGAGGATGACATCCCCACCAGATCCGCAAACCACGTCCTCCGCGGCCACGAAGGAGCAATCTGAATGGTTGATGCTCTCTCCTGCTTTATGCGTGCCACAATACGAGGTAGAAGTGGTAAGGGAGGAAAAATGTACGCTAGATCGAACCCCCAAGGCACCGCTAATGCATCTATCAGTTCTGCCTGGGGGTCCATCGACCTCGACCCATAATGTGGAAGCTTGCAATTGAGTCTGGACCCAATGAAATCTATCTCTGGCGTCGCCCATCTTAGACAAATCTCTGCAAACACCTTGGGGTGAAGAGACCATTCCCCCGGATGGAATAATTGCCTGCTGAGAAAGTCCGCTTCCCAGTTGTCACACCCAGTTGCCACACCCGGGATGTGGATCGCCAAAAGCAAGCAGTTGTGGGCCTCCGCCAATTCCAGTATCCGAGACACTTCCGTCATTGCGAGGGAGCTCCTCGTACCCCCCTGATGGTTGATGTAAGCCACGAGGTAATGTTGTCCGTCTGAAACCTTATGAAGTTGAACGCCCCCAAGCGGGGCCACGCCATCAGAGCATTGTAGATCGCTCGAAGTTCCAGGATATTTATCGGTAAAAGGGACTCCAGCCGAGACCATTTTCCCTGTGCCATTCTGGCACCCCAAACAGCTCCCCATCCCGCCAGACTCGCGTCCGTGGTCACAATCTCCCAGGACGGTCTCAAGATGGATGTCCCCATGGATATATATATTGACAAGCAGGTGTGTACCACCATATAAAAACTCATATAAACCTGAACCTAAATCAGGGGAGAAAATGAGAGACTATAGTAGCTAACTGACATTAGACTAAACCACTGTTCTAAAGTATTACGGAGAGTTTAAGAGGAATATCCTAATGATGCAGTCTCTGTAAATGTGGCTTAACACCCTACCCTCTGTTAGTGCTCCAGAGCAGTTCATACCAATTCCAGATCGGAGAGCACGAGAGTCAGCGTGTAGCCGGCACATAGCTCAGTAAGTCAATGTTTTCCCTTCTTTTTTACAATGCGTACCCAGCTTGACGGCAGGCTTGCTAGGGTATGGAGTCATGTCCGTGAGCCCCCAGGATCAAAAGGCTGACAAAAATAAAATGTGTTCCCTTGATCAAAAGGCTGGCACAAAGTTCCCTGAGAGGTGTCCCACTCTGAAGTGCCGTCTCTCGATCTCGCTCTTTTCAGGGAGAGACTATGGTGTGCGAGGGGGGATTTAACTTCCTTCCCCCAAGCCTCCTCAGTAGTGTTTACCTCACGGTGAACGGATTCCCCCCAAGGACGTTTCAGCTCCCCTATTATCACCTTCAAGCCACGATGCTCCTAAAACATCTACTTGTATCACTGATGTTCTGAGAGCAGTGAGTCACCGCTAGACTGGGGGAAGTGACACTTGCTTCAGCTCTGGGATCACTCGCCATTTCTATTGCGGTCAGCTGCTGCATGGAGGAGTGTAATTTTGACACTCTCAGGACCGGGATACCATCTGGGTATTTATCAACAGCTGGAGGATTATTGACAGGTAAGCTCAAGTTCAGTGCTGCCTTAGCTGGAGCCTGGCCTTGGGGTAAGGGGTTTGGTAAGCTTGGGATAAGCTCTTGGATACTTGTAACTTTGTCAGATTTCACTGGTGAGGCTCTCGGCATCAGATGTCGATGTCCAACCTGCCTAGCTAGCACATGGAGGTCACCACACTCAACAGACCAAGTCCGTAGTAACCTCTCATGGTGCTCATTTAGCAAACTTGTCACGGCCTCAAGTATCATGTCAACGCCAGGCACCATCTTTAGTAGGTACGTGCGTGGTGAGAAAGGCTCTTAATTCTCCCTCTATCTGTCGCGAAGAAGTATGGTACTATATAAGTATGGTACTATATAATCATAGGTAGTGTGCAACGGTGGTATTCTCAAAGAAAGTACACCTTTCAATTTGTCTTGATCTGTAGAATCTGTATATTGAGATAATATAACTGGATGGTCGTTTAATTCACTGGTAATAGGCAGAATATCAGTGATCCACACGGAGCTACCAATATTGCTACCATTCAAGGTGCTGCCCAGAGACACGCCGAAGATTTTTATTTATGGCTGAAATGTTTAATAGTTTTGGTAAATTAATTATATGGATCAATTCACAATGTCATGCACTCCCAGAGGTTTCTGCAATACTATTTTGTATTTTGAATATATCACATATTCTTGGTTTTGTAGTTCTCAAAATTGTGAATTTGTGGCTGCAGAAATAATATGCCTCTTCTTCACAGTAAAATGTTATAAAATAAACATACAGAGTTGAGAAAAGATAAATCATACTTACCTGATAATTTCATTTCCATCTGTGGGAGGAGAGTCTACGGCTTCATTCATTACTTGTGGGAATTAAGAACCTGGCCACCAGGAGGGGGCAAAGACACCCCAGCCAAAGGCTTAAATAACTCCCCCACTTCCCTCATCCCCCAATCATTCTGCCAAGGGAACAAGGAACAGTAGGAGAAATATCAGGGTATAAAGAACAAAAATAAATTTAGGTCCGCCCACTGGAGAAACGGGCGGGAGCAATGGACTCTCCTCCCACAAATGGAAATTAAATTATCAGGTAAGCATAATTTATGTTTTCCATCACAATGGGAGGAGAGTCCACGGCTTCATTCATTACTTGTGGGAAACAAATACCCAAGCTCTAGAGGACACTGAATGAAAAAAACAGGAGGGCAAAAGGAGGCGGACCCTAAACTGAGGGCACCACAGCCTGCAAAACCTTTCTCCCAAAAGCCGCTTCTGCCGAAGCAAAGACATCAAATTTGTCAAATTTAGCAAAAGTATGTAAGGAGGACCAAGTAGCCGTCTTACAAATCTGCTCCATAGAGGTCTCATTCTTAAAGGCCCATGAAGAAGCCACAGCCCTAGTTGAGTGAGCCGTAATCCTCTAAAGGAGGCTTATGTCCCGCTGTCTCATAGGCCAAGCGAATAATGCTCTTCAACCAAAAAGATAGGGAAGTGAAAGAGGCCCTCTGCCCCTTGCGCTTACCCGAATACACCACAAATAAGGATGAAGTCTGTCTGATTTCCTTCATGGCCTGAAAATAAAATTTCAAGGATTGAACCACATCCAAATTATGAAGTAACCTTTCCTTTGAAGAAGAAGTGTTAGTTAGGACACAAGGAAGGAACTACTATCTCCTGATTGATGTTACGATTCGACACAACCTTAGGAAGAAATCCCAACCCAGTGCAAAGAACAGCCTTGTCGCCGTGAAAAACTAGGTAAGGAGGCTTACATTGCAAGGCCGCCAACTCATAGACTCTGCGTGCCGATGCAATAGCCAAAAGGAATAGAACCTTCCAGGAAGGAATTTTAATGTCAAGCGAATGCATAGGCTCAAACGGAGCCCTCTGCAAAATCTTAAGTACCAAATTTAAGCTCCAAGGGGGAGCAGATATTCTAAAGACAGGCTTGATCCTAGACAGAGCCTGAACAAAGGACTGAATACCAGGAAGCTCTGCAAGCTTCTTGTTTAACAGTACAGATAAAGCCGAAATCTGTCCCTTTAAGGAACTGGAGGCAAGTCCCTTCTACAACCCATACTGTAGGAAGGACAGGATCCTGGATACCCTAACCTTATGCCAGGGATATCCACGTTCCTCACACCAGGACAAGTAGTTCCTCCACACCTTATGATAGATGCGCAGAGTGACGAATCTGGGTAGCTTGAAGTTGAGTCTGGACGCTATGAGATCTATCTCCGGCGTCCCTTATCTGATGCAGATCTCTGCAAACACCTCGGAATGGAGAGACCATTCCCCCGGATTAAACGATTGTCTGCTGAGAAAATCCGCTTCCCAGTTGTTGACACCTGGAATGTGGATCGCTGATAGCGAACAGTTGTGGGTCTCTGCCAACTCCAGAATCCGAGATACTTCCCTCATGGCTAGGGAGCTTCTCGTTCCCCCCTGATGTTTGATGTAAGCCACAGAGGTAATGTTGTCCGACTGGAATCTGATGAATCGGGGCGACCCCAGAAGGGGCCAAGCCCTCAGAGCATTGAAGATCGCTCGAAGTTCCAGAATATTGATCGGGAGAAGCGACTCCTCTCGAGTCCACCTGCCCTGTGCCTTCCTGGCACCCCAAACAGCTCCCCATCCTGACAGACTTGCGTCCGTGGTCACAATCTCCCAGGACAGTCTCAAGAAGGATGTCCCCTGGGACAATTGGTCCGGACAGATCCACCAAGAGAGGGTTTCCCTCGTTCGGTTGTCTAGAGAGATCTGTTAGAATAGATCCGAGTGATCGCTGTTCCATTGTCTCAACATGCACAACTGAAGAGGACGGAGATGGAACCTGGTGTATGGAATGACATCTATGCTGGATACCATGAGCCCAACCATCTCCATACACCGGGCCACAGATGGCCTTGAGGAGGTCTGAAGGGCAAGACAGCTGGACGCAATCTTGCAACGTCTCTGATCTGTCAGGAAAAACCCTCCTGTGAAGAAAGGCAAAGAATGACTGGGCAATGAGGGAAGTGGGGGAGGTATGTAAGCCTTTGGCTGGGGTGTCTTTGCCTCCTCCTGGTGGCCAGGTTCTTAATTCCCACAAGTAATGAATGAAGCAGTGGACTCTCCACCAATTAAGATGGAAATAAACCTTAAAGGGAAATTAACCCAAAATGTTTTATTATGATTCAGATAAAGAATGCAATGTCAAACAACTTCAGATTTACTTCTGTTAACAAAGTTGCTTTATTCTCTTGGTATCCTTTGTTTGTTGAAAGTAGGGCTGCACGATTAATCGCATATGTGATTTAAAACCACGATAAATGGCCGCGATTTTAAAACCGCGAGAGTCGCGATTTTTTGCTAAAAATGCAGTTAACCCCACGCATACCCCCAACTGTCCCGATTTTTGCGGGACAGTCCCAATTTTAAAAATTCTGTTGGGCCCATACTCAGAAGCAGCTGGCTTTGCTCTCACAGGGTTAGATACCTGTTAGCCCATTTTTGGTGAACAACCTGGGTTGTTCTTGCTGATTGGTTTGATAAATTCACCCACCAATAAACAAGTGCTGCCCAGGGTCTTGAACAAAAAATAGCTTAGATGCATTCCTTTTCAAAAAATTATGCCAAGAGAACAAAGAAAAATTGATAATAGGAGTAAATTAGAAAGTTGCTTAAAATTGCATGCTCTATCTGAATCATGAAAGAAAAAAATTTGGTTCAGTGTCCCTTTAAGGTGCTGATGTGAACCAAAATGTTGCTTATTGTTTTAAAGGAATAGTCTAGTCAAAATTACACTTTCAAGATTCAGATAGAGCACGCAATTTTAAGCAACTTTCTATTTTACTCCTATTATCATTTTTTCTTTGTTCTCTTGGCATCGTTATTTGTATGTAAGCTTAGGAGCTGGACCATTTTTGGTTCATCACCTGGGTAGCGCTTGCTAATTGGTGGCTACATTTAGACATCAATCAGAAAGGGCTACCCATGTGCTGAACCAAAAATGGGCAAGCTCCTATGCTTACATTCCTGATTTTCTAAATAAAGATAACAAGAAAATGAATCTGAATCATGAAAGTTTAATTTTGACTAGGTTATTCCATTTAGGGTTTCACCTCAATAAAGAGCAAGTTGTTTTGTATTGTATACCAAGAGGGGTGAGCAGAGATCATGTTGCTTCGCGGGCACTCTGGTGAAGTCAGTCTGAGTGCTGCACTCATTTAATTACCTTTGTATTACATGGTATATTCATTATAAGCAATGCTTAAAATGTTTAAAAAGTGTCTACTATCCTCTTGTTGTGGGTTAGCGTGTAGGGGCGTAGAGTTTTTTCTATGAACACTATTCCAAACATAACATGTATAAGTTAATATTTTGTCGGTTCAACATCTCCTTTGAGGGAAGTTCAATGTAAATGTTATTTTTTACATGCAGGAAAATTTAACGTGAGATACCACTCCCTAATTTCAGAGCAAGACATCTTGTTCAAGCATTTCTGTTGCACAAATTACATGTAAATGAAAAGCGGAAAATAAACAACAACAAAAACACACCATTCTTCTAAAGTTCTTAGGCCACTTATACTATTTCGACTTAACAGTGATTTCAGCAACCACAATTGAAAATGAATTGTTAAGCTATAAGAACATACCTCATTCTCTGGAGTAGGTGATGAAGTGACAGAGCTTAGAGATCCTTTTCGTGACCCTGGAAGATCTGTTGGTGCAGACACAGGGCGCTCCCACTGGGTTGCCCCTGTTGGTATGTGCCAGTAATAGGTTCCAGCAATGTCATTGACTTTCTTCCAGCCAGGTGGTAGGTCTGGGTCTGTCTGAAAGGACTGATCACTCCAGATATCTGCTGTATAATGTAAAGAACAAATACATTTTATTTGTGCTCTCATCGTATTCACTGTAATAATGCTGAGGAATATGCTTGTTCTTTTTCTTTAAATAAATAATAATACAAAAATCAGTGCACACAATCAAATATTTTTTTGCACTAGTACTAGGAAAGTCTGCAAATATAGAATAATCATATCTCTCTCTCTCTCTCTCTCTCTCTCTCTCTCTCTCTCTCTATATATATATATATATATATATATATATATATATATACAGGGAGTGCAGAATTATTAGGCAAATGAGTATTTTGACCACATCATCCTCTTTATGCATGTTGTCTTACTCCAAGCTGTATAGGCTCGAAAGCCTACTACCAATTAAGCATATTAGGTGATGTGCATCTCTGTAATGAGAAGGGGTGTGGTCTAATGACATCAACACCCTATATCAGGTGTGCATAATTATTAGGCAACTTCCTTTCCTTTGGCAAAATGGGTCAAAAGAAGGACTTGACAGGCTCAGAAAAGTCAAAAATAGTGAGATATCTTGCAGAGGGATGCAGCACTCTTAAAATTGCAAAGCTTCTGAAGCGTGATCATCGAAAAATCAAGCGTTTCATTCAAAATAGTCAACAGGGTCGCAAGAAGCGTGTGGAAAAACCAAGGCACAAAATAACTGCCCATGAACTGAGAAAAGTCAAGCGTGCAGCTGCCAAGATGCCACTTGCCACCAGTTTGGCCATATTTCAGAGCTGCAACATCACTGGAGTGCCCAAAAGCACAAGGTGTGCAATACTCAGAGACATGGCCAAGGTAAGAAAGGCTGAAAGACGACCACCACTGAACAAGACACACAAGCTGAAACGTCAAGACTGGGCCAAGAAATATCTCAAGACTGATTTTTCTAAGGTTTTATGGACTGATGAAATGAGAGTGAGTCTTGATGGGCCAGATGGATGGGCCCGTGGCTGGATTGGTAAAGGGCAGAGAGCTCCAGTCCGACTCAGACGCCAGCAAGGTGGAGGTGGAGTACTGGTTTGGGCTGGTATCATCAAAGATGAGCTTGTGGGGCCTTTTCGGGTTGAGGATGGAGTCAAGCTCAACTCCCAGTCCTACTGCCAGTTTCTGGAAGACACCTTCTTCAAGCAGTGGTACAGGAAGAAGTCTGCATCCTTCAAGAAAAACATGATTTTCATGCAGGACAATGCTCCATCACACGCGTCCAAGTACTCCACAGCGTGGCTGGCAAGAAAGGGTATAAAAGAAGAAAATCTAATGACATGGCCTCCTTGTTCACCTGATCTGAACCCCATTGAGAACCTGTGGTCCATCATCAAATGTGAGATTTACAAGGAGGGAAAACAGTACACCTCTCTGAACAGTGTCTGGGAGGCTGTGGTTGCTGCTGCACGCAATGTTGATGGTGAACAGATCAAAACACTGACAGAATCCATGGATGGCAGGCTTTTGAGTGTCTTTGCAAAGAAAGGTGGCTATATTGGTCACTGATTTGTTTTTGTTTTGTTTTTGAATGTCAGAAATGTATATTTGTGAATGTTGAGATGTTATATTGGTTTCACTGGTAAAAATAAATAATTGAAATGGGTATATATTTGGTTTTTGTTAAGTTGCCTAATAATTATGCACAGTAATAGTCACCTGCACACACAGATATCCCCCTAAAATAGCTATAACTAAAAACAAACTAAAAACTACTTCCAAAACTATTCAGCTTTGATATTAATGAGTTTTTTGGGTTCATTGAGAACATGGTTGTTGTTCAATAATAAAATTAATTCTCAAAAATACAACTTGCCTAATAATTCTGCACTCCCTGTATATATATATATATATATATACACACACACACACACAAATATATATATATATATATATATATATATATATATATATATTGTATATACAAAAGAAAAAAATGTTAGGTCTAAGCCCACATTTGGTTACCCCTTGTCCGGCACCAGGGTATTAGATCTAAATTATCCTACTCGTTTCCCAGTGGCAGAAAAAGGTCCAAATTATGGTTACCTAAACTTCTAAAACACTCAACAATAATTATTATAGTCACAATGTTGCAATAAGAATTAAATACATATAAACTAAGCAGTTACTTTATTGCTACAGGAGAAAACACAATCGTACAATACAAAGTATGTACTGTGGGCCCACTTAAACTAATAGGTATACCGAAAAAATCCTAGCATTAGTGGGAGAAAAAAGAGGGTGTTAAAGTTCCGTAAGAATCAGATATTTAGCTTGTATGCAAGATACGCCTCTCCAGGTAGGCTTACAATGTTCCTCTCTGCTTATTTATTTCAAGCAATTTAGGACCGCAGCTTTTATTGCTGCGCTTACCTTGATTGTAGATCGTAGGCTTTGCTTTTACTCTTACTTACAGTACCGCTGTTGTCGATCCGCTCTTTTTCATCTCGTTACTCCGTGAGTGTACCCGCTACTCGACCACTCTTGTGCTTTTCTTGCTCCGGTTAGCAAACAACATGGAGGGTTCAGCTGTTACCCTCACCAAACATGATTGCTTCTAGCTCTTGTGTAAGCTAGAAGCAATCATGTTTGGTGAGGGTAACAGCTGAACCCTCCATGTTGTTTGCTAACCGGAGCAAGAAAAGCACAAGAGTGGTCGAGTAGCGGGTACACTCACGGAGTAACGGGATGAAAAAGAGCGGATCGACAACAGCGGTACTGTAAGTAGGAGTAAAAGCAAAGCCTACGATCTACAATCAAGGTAAGCGCAGCAATAAAAGCTGCGGTCCTAAATTGCTTGAAATAAATAAGCAGAGAGGAACATTGTAAGCCTACCTGGAGAGGCGTATCTTGCATACAAGCTAAACTCAATTTGCATACACCTACGATTGAATTTAAAGCTGTGACTGCTGAAAAATATACACCCGTAAATTCTAAATACCCGTGAGTGTTTTAAAACAAACCTTGCAATAATCTCCCACTGAAGATTTTACAAAGTTAAACCAAGGTGGAATAAATTAACTACTATATAAACATGGGACTCAAATATCCGATTCTTACGGAACTTTAACACCCTCTTTCTTTCATGTAATTAGCAAGAGTCCATGAGCTAGTGACGTATGGGATATACATTCCTACCAGGAGGGGCAAAGTTTCCCAAACCTTAAAATGCCTATAAATACACCCCTCACCACACCCACAAATCAGTTTTTACAAACTTTGCCTCCCGTGGAGGTGGTGAAGTAAGTTTGTGCTAGATTCTTCGTTGATATGCGCTCCGCAGCAGGCTGGAGCCCGGTTTTCCTCTCAGCGTGCAGTGAATGTCAGAGGGATGTGAAGAGAGTATTGCCTATTTGAATTCAATGATCTCCTTCTACGGGGTCTATTTCATAGGTTCTCTGTTATCGGTCGTAGAGATTCATCTCTTACCTCCCTTTTCAGATCGACGATATACTCTTATATATACCATTACCTCTACTGATTCTCGTTTCAGTACTGGTTTGGCTTTCTACTATATGTAGATGAGTGTCCTGGGGTAAGTAAGTCTTATTTTCTGTGACACTCTAAGCTATGGTTGGGCACTTTTATATAAAGTTCTAAATATATGTGTTTAAACATTTATTTGCCTTGATTCAGGATGTTCAATATTCCTTATTTCAGACAGTCAGTTTCATTATTTAGGATAATGCATTTGAATATTCAATTTTTCTTACCTTTAAAATTTGACTTTTTTCCTGTGGGCTGTTAGGGTCGCGGGGGCTGAAAATGCTTCATTTTATTGCGTCATTTTTGGCGCCAAAGCATTTAGGCGCCAAATAGTGTGGGCGTCTTTTTTGGCGCTAAAAAATATGGGCGTCATTTTTGTCTCCACATTATTTAAGTCTCATTGTTTATTGATTCTGGTTGCTAGAAGCTTGTTCATTGGCATTTTTTTCCCATTCCTGAAACTGTCATTTAAGGAATTTGATCAATTTTGCTTTATATGTTGTTTTTTCTATTACATATTGCAAGATGTCTCAGATTGACCCTGGATCAAAAGCTACTTCTGGAAAAACGCTCAACTGAGTTCAGTTCTACCAAAGCTAAGTTCATTTATTTTAAATGTTATAAATGTTTATCTTTAGCTATGGTTTGTAATAAGTTATTATGATATACTTTTACATGCAGAATCCATGAGTATTTATGTTTTATTGCCATTTCTTACATCTTATGTACAAGAAATATTTATAAGATTTATAAGAAATATTTTTCTGATTCTATTTTAAAGGCTTTGTCTGACTTCGTGCCTTCTAATAAAATTTTTAGGTCTTTTTCACTTCTTTTTTAATTATTGAAGTTTCAAATGACCAACAACATACTGTTTTTTCCTTCTCTGATTATGTTTTTTCTCTTTCAGAATTTTCTTCATCAGATATTGACACTAACAAATCTACTTTTTTATTATTTTTTTATTAAAGTACATTTGTTCTTTGTTGAAAAGGTGTTGATTATTTTGGATATTAAGGTAACTAGTTCTTTAAGACTAGCTGACACTATTTCTGCTTATTTATTCTTCTGTGTTTTCAGAAGTTTTCTTTCCAATTCCTCATACTAGGGAATGGAATAGGCTGAGAATTTTCTTTTATTCCTTCTTCAAAGGTTTTAAACTATATTCTTTGCCAGCAGTTAAATTCAATTTGGAGGGTTCTCCAATTTATTGGGGCTATCTCTACTCCTACTAATGATGCTATTGTTTCTATAGCAAAATAGTATTTATTTTCCTTTAGATGGTTGTATCTTATTTATGGAAAATTATTTAGTTTCAGGTACTTTTCTTGGTCCTGTGATTTATTTGGATGTTGCAATTGCTTAATTTTTTATTCTGTTTACTTTAAGATCAAGTATCAGATTATGATTTATTTTAGCATTCTTAAGGGACAACATTTACTAGACTAGGTGCTGTTGCATTTGTCTTGTTGTTTTGCATTTATTGATTATGCAAGTCCACTGTATTGACTGGTCCTTTAACTGGACTATCATGCTAATAATTTCATTTGTGTCTTCATTTTATTGAATATTTTCGCAAATGTGGGTTAATCTATGTCTTTAGCTATTTTAGCTAGAAGAATTTTGTGATTTAAAAAAAAAAAAAAATCCATATTTCTTAACTGTTACTCTGGGCTTCAAGATTGAGTTCTAAGACTAAAACTTTAAGCTTATACTAGTTTGGTTGTTCTTGTTAAGGAACGAATTCCTGAATTCTTTCCCAAGTAACATGTTTATAATTGGAAATTTTTCAGTTCAAAATCAGCTCCCTAATATTGCGATGTACGTGCCGTATTCCAGCTTGGCTGGCAAGGGGCAGGTTAAGCTTTCTTTGATATTTATTTGGTTCTATTCAGTCCAAATTTCTTTGATTTTATTCCAGTAAGGCTAACACTCTCTTTAAGTGTGTTTGGGTTCTATATATTTTGGGTACTGTTGAAGCATGGCTGGGCACCCATGGGGTTCAAGCGCTGCTCAGACCTGGAATCTTCTGGGGTATTTCTTCCAGTTCCATTTTTAGGAAATGGGTTTTGGAGTTTTATTCAAACTATTCTGCCTTTTTTTGGTCAGTGATAGCATTATTTGTTTTCATTAGATACAATAAATGCATATTTTCATTTTTCTGTTTTCATTCAGATTATTTTCTGAGGATGCGGAATCTCATATGTTTCACTTGCTCTTCAGGACATAGTTAGAGGATCTTTTTTTCAAAAGCTCTTGATTCCTCACACAAGGGTCACCTTTTTTAGGTTTCCAGATAAGTTTGTGTCACTGTCTTTGTCTCTATCAGACAAGGGACAATTTTATTGTGTTCCGTTTGTCGGTACCTTTAGTCTCTTTTATTTCCTTCAGTTGCTATATATGCATAGAGGTTTTAGGTCTTATGGCCACAGCATTGGATTTAATTCCCTTTGCTCATTTTCAATAGAAAGAACCTTTCTAGTCTTTTATGCTGCATTATGGTGCAGGGATTCTAGGATTTCACATTTTAAATCTTCGAATCCTAATATTTATCTCTTGATTTGATGGTTAAGATCACCATCATTTAGTTCTACAGGTCTCTTCGCTTCGTTCAACTTGGACCATGATCTCTACAGATGCGAGTCTTTATGGTTGGGAGGCTGTCTGAGGATCTCTGTCAGCACAAGGGGTTTGGAAATATCAGGAGGCGAGATTACCATTTGATATTTTAGAACTCCGTGTTTTCTCAGAATTTTTACGTTAGTTTCTTTTTGAAGAAGAGACGTTTAATGTTTTTCAAACAATATCACTACTATGGTGTATGTCAATCATCAGAGTAGGACTATCAGTCCTTAGGTTGTGACAGAAGTGTCTCGGATATTAGCTTGGGCTAAATCCAGCTCCTATCTAAATTCTGTGGGTTTTTTTCCCCAGGTATAGATATTTGGGAAGCGGATTATCTCTGTTTATCCAGCTTTTCCTCCGGGAGAATGGTCTCTCTTACCCAGATATGTTTTTCATCTCATCTGAATAAAGAACTTCCCAGGGGCCTATTAAGGACTGGGAATCTTCAGGCGGAAGTAGTGTATGCATTGACATTTCTTTGGAATTATCTTTTTGCCTATTTCTTTCCGCCTCTAGTTCTTCTTCCAAAATTCTTATGGAGTATTTGTTTGTTATGCTGGTAGTTCCAGCATGGCCTCTCAGGTTTTGGTATACGAATCTCATTCGGATGGCCAGTTGCCAACGTTGGACACCTCCGTTTAAACCAGACCTTTTCTTTCTCAAGGCCATTTTTTTCCATCAGGATCTCAAATCATTACATTTGAAGGGATGGAGATTGAACGCTTGGTTTTTAGTCATAGAGGTTTTTTCTGACTCAGTGATTAATACTATGTTTCTAGAAAGATTTATATTGAGTCTGGAAGACCTACTTTTCTTGGCATTCTTTTAAAATTCATAGAATTTTATTATTTTTTTCAGGTTGGTTTGGATAAGGTTTTGTCTTCAATTCTTTGTTAGGACAAATCTATACTCTTTCTGTTCTTTTTTCACAGAAAGATTGCTAATCATCCTGATATTCATTGTGTTGTACAGGTTTTGGTCCATATCAAGCCTGTCATTAATTCAATCTCTCCACTTTGGAGTCTCAATTTGGTGTTGAGGGCTTTACAGGCTCCTCCGTTTGAAACTATGCATTTTCTGAACGTTAAATTACTTTCTTCTTCTAGTATTCTTCTACTAAAAGAGTTTTTAAGTTATCTGCTCTTTTTTGTGAATATCATTTTCTGATTTTTCATCAGGATAAGGTAGTGTTACTTCCTGATATTCATCATTTGTTTCAGGTTTTGATTCGTATCAAACCTGTCGTTAAGCCAATTTCTCCTCCTTGGAGTCTTAATTGGGTTCTGAAGGTTTTTCAGGCTCTTCTATTTTGAGCATATGATTGCTCTGGACATTCATTACTTTCATGGAAAGTATTGTTCTTTTTGGACATCTCTTCAGCTTGAACAGTTTTTGAATTATCTGTTCTTTCTTGTGTATCTCCTTGTTCTGATTTTTCATCAGGATAAGGTGTTTTTTTGCTGTCCTCATTTCAATTTTCACCTAAGTTGTGAATTCTAACAACATCAGTGGAGGAATTATTGTTTTTTCCTTGTGTCCTAATCCTAAGAATTCTTTGGTAAGATTCTTACATTCTTTAGGATGTGGTAAGAGTTTTGAAATATTATGTTGAAGCTACTAAGATTTCAGATAGACTTCTAGTCTATTTGTTATCTTTTCTGGTTTTAGGAAGATCAGAAGGCTTCTGCCTTTTCTTTGGCATCTTGGTTAAGCTTTTGTTTCATTATGCTTATTTGGAGTCGGATTATTCCCCGTCTCAGAGGATTACGGCTCATTCTACTAGGTCAGTTTCTACTTCATGGGTTTTTTAAGAATGAAGCTTCTGTTGATCAAATTTGCAAAGCAATGACTTGGTCTTCTTTGCATACTTTTACTAAATTCTACCATTTTTATGTTTTCTCTTCTTTAGAAGCAGTTTTTGGTAGAATAGTACTTCAGGCAGCTGTTTCAGTTTTGATTCTTCTGCTTATAATTTCAGTTTTTTTCATTATTAAAATTGAAACTTTTGTTTTGGTTAGTGGATTAATTTTTCAGCGGAATTGGCTGTCTTTATTTTATCCCTCCCTCTCTAGTGACTCTTGCGTGGAAGTTCCACATCTTGGGTATTTATATCCCATACGTCACTAGCTCATGGACTCTGCTAATTACATGAAAGAAAACATAATTTATGTAAGAACTTACCTGATAAATTAATTTCTTTCATATTAGCAAGAGTCCATGAGGCCCACCCTTTTTTTGTGGTGGTTATGATTTTTTTGTATAAAGCACGATTATTCCAATTCCTTATTTTTTTGATGCTTTCGCTCTTTTCTTATCACCCCACTTCTTGGCTATTCGTTAAACTGATTTGTGGGTGTGGTGAGGGGTGTATTTATAGACATTTTAAGGTTTGGGAAACTTTGCCCCTCCTGGTAGGAATGTATATCCCATACGTCACTAGCTCATGGACTCTTGCTAATATGAAATAAATGAATTTATCAGGTAAGTTCTTACATAAATTATGTTTTTTTCTCCCACTAATGCTGAGATTTTTTCGGTATACCGATTAGTTTAAGTGGGCCCACAGTACATACTTTGTATTATACGATTGTGTTTTCTCCTGTAGCAATAAAGTAACTGCTTAGTTTATATGTATTTAATTCTTATTGCAACATTGTGACTATAATAATTATTGTTGAGTGTTTTAGAAGTTTAGGGAACCATAATTTGTACCTTTTTCTGCCACTGGGAAACGAGTAGGATAATTTAGATCTAATACCCTGGTGCCGGACAAGGGGTAACCAAATGTGGGCTTAGACCTAACATTTTTTTCTTTTGTATATACAATTCATACTTTCTTTCTCCCACGAGCACTATCTTCCCTGAAAACTTTATAATCAGGGAATTTAAATGGGCTGGTCATAAATAGGAGTGGTGCAACTAGTTGGTTATCTTAAAATTATATATATATATATATATATATATATATATATATATATATATATATATATATATATATATATATATATATATATATAAACACACACAAAAAGATACATACAGAGGCAATTTTATTTAAACAGCTGCAGGAAAACACTTTCAAATGGGTTGGGGTCTCGTTGGAATTTTAATCTGCTGCTGCCTATTTATATATTCTTTTTTAATAATATATTTTACTACAGCAGGTAAAATGGGAACACATTAATAGTGAGAAAATATTTCAGTAAAGAGTAAAATGTCCCTTTAAGGGTCATACAACTCAAAATTGAATTCCCTATAAATGTTTAGCTACAAGTAGTATATAGAAAATCTAGCTCAAATCACAAAGGCTGGAGTGCATTCTGCAGACATTAGAATGTGTCTAATCCTAATACAGGGGAGCTTTTAATTAATGCAGCATGTATATTATTATTAATGCTACTACTGAGTTATGGGGGGGAGGGGCTGAGACAAATTGCCCCAGGGTCCTCAGTTGAGTAGGTCAGCTACTGATAAAAGGAATTTGTTTAATGTCCCTTGAAAAGAGTACAGGAATACTTATTTTTTGTACAGACAGGAACATAAGTGATCTGCATTATATATAGCTTGGTATGCTAGAGGAATCGCAGACATATGCAAAATACTGTAAAACTGAAATATCAAAGATTTCTCCTTGAGCTGTCATCTGATAGAGATAGATATGATGTATGCCGGCAATATAATGAATTCCGTTCTGCCCTGCATGTTTCACATTCTATAATCAAGGCATGTTGCCATTAAACAATATTTTTTATTCTTCATTGAAGCTTCAAATCTCACAGATAAAGTATATATTAGTTTCTGCTCCAGATTTATTTACCCTTTTCTCCGAAAAAAAACCCAAAAAACGGCTTAAGTGATAAAACACAACTATGTATTATAAATTATCAGTTTATTTTGGCTGAACTTAGTAACACGTTCAGGCATGTTTAATCTGCGCAACTCAAGCAATAAGAAAACTTAACAACCTTGGCTTACAGACCAATAAATGATTCACAGAAAAGGTCCTTTTTAACAGCGACACTTATCATAGAGTGCATTTATGAAGGTTTAAAATCAGCCTATATTAGGCTAGATTACGAGTGGAGCGCTAATTTATCGTGCGGACGTAAAGGGGAAAATTCGCTCATTTACAGCCATGCAATAAATAACCAGCCACTACAAGTGGCTGGTTATTGCTACCGCTACCGCACTCTCTCTGTCCCAATTGCCCCCATAATACAGTGCAGTATAGTTATTAAAAAAAAAAGTAGCATTTTTATTTAAAAAAATAATAAAATAACTGCAAGAAGCAGTTATGAGGGGTTAAAGTTGGCGCAATGGCGGGTGTGGGGTGTAAATATATGTATATGCTTTTATATATATATATATATATATATATATATATATACACACACATATACATATATACAGTATGTATATATTCATATATATCCAAATACAAGCAAGGGAATTTCCAGCCGTGAGTAGATTAAAACTTGAAATTTTATTGAAGTATATTTAAAAGCATATCCAAAACATGGGGAAGTAAAAGGGCATCAGATCAGGTCAGGTCTTACGCGTTTCAGCTCTGTTGAGCCGTACTCATAGACCTCTGATCTGGTGCAGTAATTGCACAACTATATATATTTCATAATGAGGTTAATTAAAAACAGTCTTGCCCAATTAGTTTCAGTCAGTTAACCCCTGTGTGTTATTGTGTGTATAATTTCCTCTCTATTATATTATATGGTGTGGGGTACCTGAAACTTTTATGTAAGTATATGCTTTATTAATGTAGGCTTCTGGAGTCTGTTGTGGATTGAGATATAACATTAATTCGAGTTTAACACAATCATTGTCATTGGTTTAAATATTAGTGTCATCTCGAAATTGTTATATACAGGATTAAATTTACATTTATATGAATTTAAATTTGTTTAAATTCCAGAGCTCTGAGTTAAACCCTTGGTTATCTAGTTACTTATATATATCTAATCCTTTACTTTCTTGACTAGGATTCTTTACATAATAGGTTCATTTCCAAAAGTTTATAAGCTCAAACCTGGAGTTAAATCCATAGGGTACATTTGTTTTCATACGGAACATCCAGTATACCTCTTTCTTACTGAGTATACTGTCCAGATCTCCCCCCCCTTGAATCTAGGGTTATTTTTTCTACTATTGTCCATCTGAGTGATGTGGTGTTCCTATTGTGTACCTCTATAAAATGTTTAGTTATTGGTAGCAGTTTGTCCTCTCTTTGTCTGCTCTTTTCTGTGTCTACTGTGATACTGGATAAGTGCTCTCTAATTCTATTTCTTATTTCTCTCACCGTTTTTCCAATATACTGAAGTTTGCAAATGTTGCACTCTATGAGGTACGCTACCCCTTTGTCTCTGCAGTTTAAGTGTTTATTTATCTGGAGTATTTCTCCTGTCTTAGTCGATTTGAAGGTGTTTCCTATGTCTGCATGTTTACATGCTTTACAGTCACTGTAACCACATTTGTAGAGACCTTTAGATTGTAGCCAAGTTGTTCTTTTGTTCATTTTTAGATTAGTTGGGGAGACTATGTTCCCTATAGTCCTGCCTCTTCTATATGAAAAAAGACAATTACTGTCTATTATTTTTGCTAGACTGTTGTCTGCCTTCAAAATAGGTAGGTGTTTCTTTATTATGTTACATATTTGGTTATATTGGGGTGAGTATTGTGTGACGAACTTGATTCTATTTGTATCAAATCTGGGTTTCTTTTTAGGTTTAGTTACAATCAAATCTCCCTGTACCTTAGTGGACACTGCCATGCGTGCATTCTTTATAGTTTGTTTGTTATAGCCCCTCTCTTTAAGTTGTTTATCTAGAAGATTTGCTTCTTTTAAATAGTCTTCGTCATTAGAGCAGTTTCTTTTTATTCTAATGTGTTGACCCTTTGCTATGGCTCTGAAGGTTTCTTTGGGGTGTTCGCTCCTTGCGTGTAAAAGTGCATTCTTAGTTATTGTTTTTTTATATATTGTGGTTTCAATTTCGCCATTAAAGTTATTACCTCGCAGTGTGAGGTCCAAATAATTAATTTCCTTATTATTTAACTCATGTGTGAATCTAATTCCCATCTTATTATTTCCTATGTATTGCAGGAAATTTTCTATTGAGGCGTCATCCCCCTCCCATATTAGAATCAGGTCATCTATGAATCTGTGGTAAAGCTTAATATTTTCCCTGAAGGGGCTTCCATCCGCATAGATGTGGCACAGCTCCCACCAGCCCATAAATAAGTTGGCGTAAGTGGGGGCAAATTTTGCCCCCATAGCTGTGCCACATCTCTGCAGATAGAACACCCCTCCATAAGAAAAATAATTATGTGTTAGAAGGTATTCTATGATTCTTAACAGAAATTCCTGAAAATTCTTATCCAAATTACTACGTGTTTGTAGGAAATACTTAACTGCTTCTAGACCTAGTACATGTGGTATATTACTATAAAGTGACACTATGTCTAGGGATAACCATCTGCTTTTGGTAGTCCATGTTACATTTTTTAATTTTTGTATTAAGTGTGTGGAGTCCCTGAGATAGCTGGTTAGATTTAGAACTAATGGCTGTAGGATGGAATCCACCCATTCTGATACCGGTTCTAGTAGTGATCCCATCCCTGACACTATGGGTCGCCCCTGAACATTTTCTGTACTTTTATGTACTTTTGGGAATATATGGAATAGTGGTGTCTTTGGATGTTTATTTGTCAAATAATCATGTGTCGCTTTATTTATGAAACCATTTGCTAGGCCCTCATCCAATAGGTGGGAGAGTTGGAGCATGTAGTTTGATTTTGGGTCTCCTCTTAGTATTTGATAGTTATTTGTGTCATATATATTCATATATATATATATACATATTTAAATTTGCTGCCCATCACTGCGTGACTTACCCCTTTCGCTGAGCTTGGTTCTCATGCCGTGTCTCACAGCATGAGAACGAGCCTCCCATTGAAGTCTATGTAAGTGCACTCTCGTGAGTGCAAAGCTTTTGTGGAATGCGAACGCGAGGTCACATTTGTATTGCACCTAACTTGTAATACCAGCGCACATTTGCGTGTGCTGGTATTACTGAGTGGTGCGCAAATATTGCGCTCGCGTAAGCAATATATTTGCTCGACTCATAATCTGGCCCTTTATAAGCAATGTCGTTTTTTGGGGTTTAACTATTTTTTCTACGCATCCTTTAATGGAATATTTTAAGACTCATTGTTCAGATAGAACACAAGAGACTTATCAGTTTATTTATGTTATCAAATTCACTGCATTCTCTTAGAATCATTAGTTGAAAAACATACCTAGATAGGCACAGGAGCTAGCTGGTGATTGGTGCACACATAGTTTGTTTCATTGGCTCATGATTCCTAATTAAATTATCATACTTTTATACCCACAATAAAAATGGTTTCATCTGTTATTTAGGGACAGGTTTGTCCTTGCATGCCACACAAGGGAATTTCTTGGATTTCTATATTTGCACTTAAACTATGTCACTAATGTAAGCATTTCATCCTTGGGAAAAAATGGATTAGTGTTCTTAATCCCCTTTAAATTCTAAATTTTAGCAGATGAAGCAGAAAATAATTCTATACCAACGTGAATCTGAGGAACAGGTACTGCACAACAAGAGTCTGACATCCCTGTTATTAAGTTGTCAGGTTTTTGTTTTTTAATATATTCCACTTAGTTTTATAGCTATTTTTAATGGCATCCAGTGAGAAAACCCGCATTCTGAGAGTGATTAATTTGCAGCATTACAAGACAAGGGGAAATATTGAAGGAGCAGCAAAACACTACTGGGAGCTAGCTGAACACAGTGGGTGAGCCAGTGACATGATGCATATATGTGCAGCCAACAATCACCAGATAGCTCCCAGTAGTGTATTGATGCTCCTGAGCATACCTAGGTATGCTTTTCAACAAAGCATAACAAGAGAACAAAGAAAATTAGATAATAGAAGTAAATTGGAAAGTTGTTTAAATATACATGCTATCCGAATCATAAAAGTGTAATTGTGACTTTACTGAGCTTTTAACTTACTGAATTTAACCCCATTAGCTGCCTGTAATGGTTACACTCTCTCTATAACAGGGTTTTGTTCGTTTTTCGCAATCACGAAACCTCCACTAGAGTTAAGATTTTTGCGTTAGTCGAGTTGCCCTGGTATTCCAAGTTTAAAAATGTTGCGCTAGTGGTAACCCGAATAGCACGTAAATTCTAACTGAAGTTTTTGCATGCAAGTGCATATATTCCCCCCATAGAAGTCAATGGAGAGAAAAAAGTAGAAAAAAAACCACCCAACTATCGCTCAAACAAGATCGCAATTTTGCATTCCCCATAGAAGTCTATGGAGAAAAATAAATTGTTGGAAAAAAAATAACACCCATCGAACAAACAACATAGCAAATTCGCATTAGCAAATGTGAAAGATTTACAGTAAAAACATAGTTAACATCTTTATTAAATATAAATATTGCATAAATGGTTTTTACATCTTTTCATCTACTTAATGGCAAAGGGCGCTAATGCTCATATATATATATATATATATATATATTACATTTTTGTAAATATTTTATTATATCTTTTCATGTGACAACACTAAAGAAATTACACTTTGCTACAATGTAAAGTAGAGAATGTACAGCCTGTATAACAGTGTGAATTTGCTGTCCCCTAAAAATAACAACACACAGCCATTAATGTCTAAACCGTTGGCAACAAAAGTGAATACACCCCTAAGTGGGAATGTCCAAATTGGGACCAATTAGCCATTTTCCCTCATCACACCTCCAAGAAGACCACCACCTTGCTAAAGAAGCTGAGGGTAAAGGTGATGGACTGGCCAAGCATGTCTCCAGACCTAAACCCTATTGAGCATCTGTGGGGCATCCTCAAACGGAAGGTGGGGGAGCGCAAGGTCTCTAACATCCACCAGCTCTGTGATGTTGTCGTGGAGGAGTGGAAGAGGACTCCAGTGGCAACTTGTGAACTCCATGCCCAAGAGGGTTAAGGCAGTGCTGGAAAATAATGGTGGGCACACAAAATATTGACACTTTGGGCCCAATTTGGACATTTCCACTTAGGGGTGTACTCACTTTTGTTGCCAACGGTTTAGACATTAATGGCTGTGTGTTGAGTTATTTTCAGGGGACAACAAATTTACACTGTTATACAGGCTGTACATTCACTACTTTACATTGTAGCAAAGTTTCATTTCTTCAGTGTTGTCACATGAAAAGATATAATAAAATATTTACAAAAATGTGAGGGGTGTACTCACTTTTGTGAAATACTGTATATAGACACACACAAACACACACACACACATATATATATATATATCTTTAGCAATGTATATATGTATGTATCTTGTAAAAGTACTTTGGCTGCTTTTTCTTTCTAACACCTGAAACCTCATACCTTTGAGCCCTTTTGTGTGCAACATTTTTAATTAAAAAAAATATGTTGTCAGACAGTGTTATTATGAGTGTAACTACTTTTGTAATGTACTTTTGAAGTGATTTGGAAAACAGTTAACCACAGCTCTGAGATCGCGGTAAGCACTGAAGCGTTAGACAAGGGAGGAGCAGTTGATGTAGCATATCTAGATTTCAGCAAAGCATTTGACACCGTCCCACACAATAAACTTATTCACAAACTATATCTCCTTGGTCTAGATTCAAAAATTGTGAACTGGGTGGAATGCTGGCTTAAGGACAGAAAACAAAGTGTCTTAGTAAATGGAGTTCATTCAGCAGAGGGGGCTGTTACTAGTGGTGTTCCTCAGGGGTCAGTTCTGGGGCCTGTTTTGTTTAACATATTTATCTGCGATATCAGCAAAGGGCTACAGGGGAAAGTATGTCTCTTTGCAGATGATACAAAAATTTGCAACAGAGTGGATGTTCCAGGGGGGGGTAGACAAAATGAGAAGTGATATACAACAATTGGAGGATTGGACAAACGACTGGGATCTAAAGTTTAACACAGCAAAGTGTAAAATAATGCATTTAGGGAAGAAAAATCCAAATGTTAATTACAGACTCAATGACACTTTACTGACTGTTACAGACGAGGAACAGGACTTGGGAATTATTATTTCAGATGATTTAAAACTTAGTAAACAATGTAGTAATGCAGCGAGTAAGGCTAGCAGAATGCTTGGATGTATTGGTAGAGGTATTTGCAGCAGAAATAGTAAGGTTCTTATGACACTTTATAGATCATTAGTTAGGCCTCATCTTGAGTATTGTGTGCAGTTCTGGAGGCCATATCTTCAGAAGGTTTTAACAAACTTGAATCTGTGCAAAGGAGGGCTACCAAAATGGTACATGGTCTAAAAAATAAAACTTACCAGGATAGGCTCAATGACCTAAATATGTATAGCTTAGAGGAGAGAAGGGAAAGAGGTGATATGATAGCAACTTTCAAGTACATTAAAGGGTTTAGTAAAACTGAGGCTGTGGGTATTTTACATCAAATGGAAAATTCAAGAACAAGGGGTCATGAGCTCAAGCTAAAGGGTAGTAGATTCAGGAGTAATTTGAGGAAGCCTCTTTACAGAAAGAGTGATTGATTTATGGAATAAACTTCCTCAAGAGGTAGTAGCAACAAACACTGTGGGGGACTTTAATAATGCATGGGACAAGCATAGGGCTATCCTACGAACTAGATAAGTTTATACTGTTAGGTAAGGTCGGGCAGACTTGCTGGGCCTATGGCTCTTATCTGCCGTCAATATCTATGTTTCTATGTTTCTATGTTTCTATGTTAATAGCGATTGTGCTAGCATAATTTCGCTCCACTTGTAATATCAGGGCAATGAAAATGGATTGCGAAAACACAATTACACTAGCGCAAAACTGTTTGCGCATCATTTGTATTTTAGCCCAGAATATTTAAATTTTGTTTGATGTAAACTGTAATTAGAATTCTTTCTGATAAACTTTAAAAAAAATTGAACGTTAAATAATAATAGAGAGAGAACTAACTTTGATGCAAAATGATAAAAAAAAAGCCAGATGACTCACAGCTTTGCTCAATTTAAAAGACTTGTTCAATGGCTGAGGCAGAAAATAGCCTTCCCTTGCACTCTATAACTTGCTGCCTACAATCACTTATTTTCACAGCTATAATAATATTGTAATGTTCTGGCATTTCTAGGTAGGGTACATTTGCAGATGATTTCCTATTAAATACCAATGACTTTTTAAATAAATCTAACTGGTGTGCTGGTACTGCCGGAAATGATACAGCAGACTCTGGGCTAAAGAAATGATCTAATAAATATGAACAAACATATCAGAAAAATGTCGATCTTGCAAACATCTAACTGTGATAAATCTTTAGCTGCAAACTGTAAAAATGGCCCAAAGAGACCATCACTTCATCCTAGTTGGATTTTCTGCAGGGTGAATGTGACAAACAACATATAGATTAGCTAAGTACTACACACATTCATCTAGCTGTGATCTATCTACAAAACAGTATACTGAATATAAATGTTTTTTTTTTAATCTAGCCCTTAATTTTTTTCATTAATTGGTGTATACGATTTTATTGGCAATAGCGGACCTACGCAACAGAGGGCCCTTGTGCAAATTTGTTTTGGGCCCCCCAAAGTTACCTCAGTAGTAAGCAACAGTAATAATATACATGTAGCGCTGTATAATTATTTTGAGGAGAAGTAGTGGACCTATTCAACAGTGGGCCCTGGTGAAATTTTTTTTGGGCCCCCAAAAGGTAATTTATTGATAAGCAATACTAATCATATAATGCTGCTCTGTGTAATAATTTTACAGGATAGATGGACCTACAACCTGTACTAATATAAGGCTCCTCTGCATAAGGATTGTACAAATTCTGCAAACGTCTATGTATAGACTGGTTGCTATGAGCCCCTCCAAGCACTTGGACCCTGGTACCACTGCACCTGCTGCACCAATGGTAGTTCCGCCCCTTAATATTGGAGTAGAAGGATTTATATAAAAAGTGCTTTGGATATAAAGTTAATCACCTCACGTCTTGGTATGTTTGCAGCTTTAAAGTGAAAGTAAATCCTAGCGTTTTACAAACGCTAGGATTGACTATTGAAACAAATAAAGGGCACTTTCATTCATGAAGTATAAGATATTTCATGTAGAAAGCTCCTTTATTTGATTCAATCGATCGCCGCTCTTAGCTCCTACAGCAGAGCATGGCTAAAAAAAAATTTGGCTAAGAGGTGACGTTTTCACCTCTTAGCCAATAGCAGTGCGGTAAATCCGGCTCCCATGGGCGCCAAGCTGGATTTACCGCACGGCTATTGGCTAAGAGGTGAAAACGTCACCTCTTAGCTAAAAAAATTTTTAGCCATGGGCTGCTGTAGCAGCTAAAAACAGCGATCGATTGAATCAAATAAAGGAGCTTTCTACATGAAGTATCTTATACTTCATGAATGAAAGTGTCCTTTATTTGTTTCAATAGTCAATCCTAGCGTTTGTAAAACGCTAGAATTTACTTTCACTTTAAGGAATGGAGCTTGATATCCTTGTGTTACAAGGTGATAGTAATTTATTATATCTGTTAAAGGGACAATAAACACTTTGTGATGGTAATATCGAATGAAAACTTGTATATTAAAAAAAACTCTGCAATATACTTTCATTATTTATTTTGTCACATTTTCCTGTAAATCCATTAGTAAAGAGAAAACAATAGCTCAATGATTAGAGTATAGTACTTAGGTATACATATTTAGTGAAACACCCTGCATGGTTTATACCATTTTAAGAAGAGTTAGCTGCAAAATAGGAGATGCATGTGAATTCAAATTGTATCTACACCTGATGCTTTATTTAAATAGCCTATAATAGTTTTGGTGCATAATGCCCCTTTAACCCCTTAACGACCAAGGACATGCCAGACACGTCCTACAAAAAATGGTCGTTAACAAACAAGGACGTGCCTGGCACGTCCTCAGGAGTTTCAGGGTATTGCAGTGATGCCTCGATATTGAGGCATCCTGCAAAACCCTCTGGTAAGCAACCAAAGCAGAGAGGGCCACTCTGTGCCCCTCTCTGCATCGGCCGGCGATGGTGCTGATCGTTGGGGGCGTGGGAGGGATGGGGTGGCGGATGGGCGGCCCATTGCTGGAGGAGTTTCAGTGAGGGGTCCGGGAGCGCGCGATAGGGGTGGAAGCACGCGCTGGAGGGTGTGGAAGCGGGTGGGACCGCTACACTATGGAAAATCTTCAGTGAAAGGGAAGGAGGGAGAGGGGGGATAAGTGTTGGGAAAGGGATCTGGAGGGAGAAGTGGGGGCAGCTACACTGCAGAAAAAATTGGGTTTTTAATTTTTATTATAAAAAAAAGCCTAATATTTAGCAAATAGATAGCGGCAAATAGGTAGAGGGGGAGGGTTAAAGAGATGTTTGGGGGGGATCAGGGAGGTTGGGGGCAAAGGGGGGATCCTACACTGCAGAAAAAAATTATATATATGTATACATTTTATATATATATATATATATATATATATATATATATATATATATATATATATATATATATATATATATATATAGCATTTTATTTAAGTACTGGCAGAATTTCTGCCAGTACTTAAGATGGGGTTGACAATTGTGGGGACAGGGAGGGATCAGGGGGAGGGATGTGTCAGGTGAGAGGCTAATCTCTACACTAAAGCTAAAATTAACCCTACAAGCTACCTAATTAACCCCTTCACTGCAGGGCATAATTAAAGTGTGGTGTGCAGCGGTATTTAGCGACCTTCTAATTACCAAAAAGCAATGCCAAAGCCATATATCTCTGCTATTTCTGAACAAAGGGGGTCCCAGAGAAGCATTTACAACCATTTGTGCCATAATTGCACAAGCTGTTTGTAAATAATTTCAGTGAGAACCTAAGTTTGTGAAAAAGTGAACTATTTTTTTTTTATTTAATCACATTTGGCTGTGAAATGGTGGCATGAAATATACCAAAATGGGCCTAGATCAATACTTTTGGTTGTCTACTAAAAAAATATATATACATATCAAGGGATATTCAGGGATTCCTGACTAATATCAGTGTTACAATGTAACTATCGCTAATTTTTAAAAATGGTTTGAAAAAAGCAAAGTGCTACTTTTACTTATTGCCCTATAACTTGCAAAAAAACATGTAAACATTGGTTACTTATTAGGACAAAATTTAGAAACTTTTTAGGATGGGTGTTTTTGGTGGTTGTAGATGTGTAACAGATTTTAGGGGTCAACGTTAGAAAAAGTGTATTTTTTTTCATCATATTTTCTATTTTTTTTTATAGTAAATTATATGATATGATGAAAATAATGGTATTTTTTGAAAAACGGTATTTAATATCTGTGGTTACAGTAAAAGAGTAAGTGGAAAATTACAGCTAAATACAAACACCACCAAAATGTAAAAACAGCCCTGGTCCTTAACAGTAAGAAAATTTAAAAATGGTCTGGCCACTAAGGGGTTAAATAAAGTAGAACCCCAAGTTTCTGCTTCTCTTTCCTTTTAAATATCCTGACCTGCCCTAAACTGCTCAAATTCTGCCCCTGTCCTATTCCACTTCTCCATCTTGGAGCAAGATTACAAGTCACGTCACGTGGCAAAACAACTTTATTTTGCGGGGGCGTTAAGCCGTGTAATGCAAACCGCAAAATTGTGTGAACGTTCACGTATTCCCCATAGAAGTCAATGGAGAAGAAAAAAAAACAAAAAACGATTATGTTGCGCAAAGCCTATGACATGAAAATGTGAATATTTCACAACGGAATATGTTCTATTTATTTCTAAATAAATGTTTCACTATATATGTGATGATTTTTGGACTGATATATCTATTGATAGGGAGATATGTATATGATTATATATGTCAAAATATCTTATGATCTAAATGAAAATATCTCTTTGAAAATCCATCTGAGATATTGTTTAATGTGCATAAAATTGTAATGTAAAATCTTTTCATTATCTCCTTAGTTAAACATATGTCTATACATATAAAGCCATGTTTCTTAATGTATGCATATGTATGTCAATGTAAAATCCCTGTGTCAGGTTTTTTTCTAACATCTGAGACCCCCTATCTTTGAGCCCTTATAACTTTTGTGTGCCGTATTTTTATATATAATTTTTAATAGACAGTGTTAATATGAGTGTAACTGTACTTTGTAAAGTATTTTTGAAGTGTTTCGTGAAACTTTTATGTTGCACAAAACTGTTAACTACAGCTCTTCGAGTGCGGAAAGGATTGTTGCGTAAAAGGCGAATGCGCACGTGATTTTTCAAAACTTGTAATACCTGCGCAATGGAAATTGATTGCAAAAAGACAATATTGTGCACTGAAAAATCATTACGCTTGACTTGTAATCTTGCTCCTTACGTGGTTGTCAGGGTGCCAGGAATGAGACGAGAAGTGCAAAAATAATCACATCTGTATTAATAGCAAAAAATAATAAAAAGTCCACAAGTCAAATAACAAGCCAGGAATCAAAACCAGAGCTGGTAGTCAGACGAGCCGAGTCAGGAGCCAAAGCGAATAGTCAGACGAACCGGAATCAGGAACAAGGAAAACAGCAGAGTCAGGAACAAGCCAGGGATCAGGAGCCAGGAAGGACGTCAGGCAGCCAGGTAATACACAGGAACTCTCACAAACAGGTCTGAGACAACACAAAGGCAAAGCATACTGAACAGAGGCCCTTTAAATAATAAGTGATGACATCACAATTCAGAGACTGCATCCTGTCTCACATGGATGATGCACACCAGTCTGGCCATAAAAGGAAGTGCAGGAATTGAGCAGCATCCCCCACAATGCACCATAGTCAGGAAGAGAGGTGAGTAAAATGGCTGCCAGCAGCATATGGCAAACACAACAGGGAAAAAACCCTGACAGTACCCTCCCCTCAACGACCCCTCCCCCGCGGGATGACAAAAGGCTTATTGGGGAAAAGGGCATGGAAGGCACGGTGGAGGGCGGGAGCATGAACATCAGAGGAGGGAACCCAAGAACGCTCCTCCGGACCGTAGCCTCTCCAGTGAACTAAATACTGTACATGGCCCCTGGACATACAAGAGTCAATAATGCTGCTGACCTCATACTCCTCATGGTAGTCAACAAAGATAGGACAGGGACGAGGCAACACAGAGGTAAACCGATTACAAGCCAATGGTTTCAAGAGGGAGACATGAAAAACATTGGAGATGCGCATAGCAGGAGGAAGGTCAAGAGCGTAGGCCACAGGATTAACCCGTCGGAGTATTCGAAAAGGACCAACATAACGGGGAGCCAATTTATTGGAAGGCACACAAAGGTTCAAGTTGCGGGAGGACAACTCTCTCACCAACCTGCTAGGAAGGTGCGGGGACACGCCTGGAACTTTTGGCGCTGCATAGAACGATGAAGGCAATCCTGAATCTGCACCCACGTGGAACGAATTGCCGGAGATGCTCCTCCAAAGCCGGAATACCCTGAGACATGAATGAATAGGGCAACAAGGATGGTTGAAACCCATAATTCGCCATGAACGGGGATATCTTGGAGGAAGCATTAATAGCACTATTACGAGCAAACTCTGCCCAAGGTAACAGTTCAGACCAATTATTGTGGTGATCTGAGACATAGCAACGGAGGAACTGTTCCAGAGCTTGATTAGACTGTTCCGCAGCCCCATTGGATTGAGGGTGATATGCCGAGGAGAAGGAAAGCTGGATCCCCATTTGAGCACAAAAGGAACGCCAAAATCTGGAGACAAACTGGCTACCCCGGTCCGACACTATCTCTTTGGGTAACAGGGAGCTCGACAATGAAGTCCATGGAAAGATGTGTCCAAGGACGCTCACCATTAGCAATAGGTTGAAGAAGACCCACAGGAAGACGTCGAGGAGTCTTATTCTGTGCACAAACTGAGCAGGAGGCAACATACGCAGCAACATCAGAACGAAGACCTGGCCACCAGAATTGTCGAGTGACAGACCAAATCATTTGGTTCTTGCTTGGGTGACCTGCAGCTTTAAGATAGTGGTAAGTGTGCAAGTTTAGTTCGAAGATTCTCAGGAACAAAATACTTACCACTAGGTTTCTCAGGAGGTGCATTGGTTTGTGCAGCCAAGATCTCCTCCCCCAAGGGAGAAGTCAAATTAGTACGTATGGTAGCCAAAATATGGTCAGGAGGTATAACAGGAGTAGGTACAGACTCCTCCTTGGACAGAGGCGAAAATTGTTGAGAGAGGGCATCAACCCTAACATTCTTACTACCATGCAGGTAGGAGACCACATAATTAAACCGAGACAAAAATAGCTCCCATCTGGCCTGTCGGTGCGACAAACTTTTGCTTCAGATAGATAAGTTAAATTCTTGTGGTCAATAAGAATGAGCACTGGCACGCTAGTACCCTCGAGAAGATGCCTCCATTCCTTAAGTGCCAAAATTAGGGCCAGTAATTCCCTGTCGCCAATGTCATAATTGCACTCCGCTGGAGACAATTTCTTAGAGAAGAAATCACATGCAAGGAACCGTCAGGCGTAGGACGTTGAGACAAGAGGGCACCTACTCCAGTCTCAGACGCATCGACCTCAAGAACGAAAGGCAGGACAGGGTTAGGATGAGCCAGAACTGGAGCGGCAGCAAAGGCAGTCTTAAGACTATCAAAGGCCTTAATGGCAGTAGGTGACCAATGGAGTGGATCATTCTCTTTACGGGTCATGTCTGTGATAGGTTTGACCAAGGAAGAAAAGTTTTTAATAAACTTTCTATAGTAATTGGCGAACCCCAAAAAGCGCTGAATAGACCGAAGACCAACTCGGCAAGGCCACTGCAGAACTGCAGATAACTTGTCAGGATCCATGGAGAACCCTACAACGGAGATAACATAACCTAGGAAGGTTGAGTCTGATGGAACTCACATTTCTCGAGTTTACAAAACAGGCCGTTCTCACGAAATCTCTGAAGAACCCGTGTAACATCAGAACTGCGTCATGCGCCAGTCGAGACTGGGATTGTGCTTTTGGAGCCAGAGATAACTCAGAACAACCGGAAAATGCGGAGAATTTATCACCTGGAACTGGAGGATTTCAAAATGGAGAGCCCCAACAGCCATGGACAACGGAGCAGTTTCGTGAGTAACGAGTGCGGGCTGAAGTGGCCTGCCATCAATGGCCTCAATAGCAAGCAGAACGGACCGAGGCAAAACAGGAATGGAGTGCTTTGATACAAAAGCACTGTCAATGAAATAGCCGGCAGCACCGGAGTCAACAAGAGCCTGGGTGACAATGGATGAGTCCACCCAGGAAAGGACAACCGTGACCAAAGGTTTCTCCTTAAGCGGTTCCGGGGACGAGGATAAACCACCCATGGTCTGCCCCCGACAGGACCTTAGGTGTGAGCGTTTCCCGGCCGTGTAGGACAAGACTTCAAAAGGTGGCCCTGTAACCCACAATAGAGGCAGAGCCCCTCCCTCCTCCTAAAGGCCCTCTCCGCCGTGGAGAGAAGCGTGAATCCCAGCTGCATCGGCTCAGCAGTGCCTGGTGACTCAGGACCAGGAGGCATGGGAGGAGAGGGAGGCATGGGTGGGAACGAACACGGAGGAGACAACGGAACAGGAGGCTTCTGCAAGCGCTCCTTGAAAGAGGGCCTCTCTCTGAGTCTGATGTCAATTAGGATAAAAAAAGACAACAATGCCTCGAGATCCTCTAGTAAATCTCTGGCAGCAACTTCGTCTTTAATCACATCAGAGAGCCCATGAAAGAAGGCGGCAACAAGGGCTTCATTGTTCCAACCTACCTCTGCGGCAAGTGTACGGAACTCAATAGCATACTTAGCATCAGATCTTGTACCTTGCTGAATGGACATGAGTCATTTAGCAGCAGAGGAGGAGCGAGCCGGAACATCAAATACCCTTCGAAAGGAGGCCACAAATTCAGGGTAATTTGAAATCACAGGTTTATTAGTCTCCCACAAGGGATTAGCCCAGGCAAGAGCTGTGTCAGAGAGTAACGAGATGAGAAATCCCACCTTAGCTCTGTCAGAGGGAAACGCCTGAGGTAACATCTCAAAGTAAACGCCCACCTGGTTCAAAAACCCTCTGCACTGAATAGGATCGCCTCCATATCGCTGAGGTAGAGGTGCAAAACCGGACATGCTCCTGGTAGGCATAGGTGCAGCAGCAGAAACAGGAGCAGCCATAACTTGCGGGGCACTTTGGTTCAAATGTGCAGTGCGAGTCAGCAGGGTTTGCAAGGCTAGTGCAAATTGATCCAAGCAGTGATCCTGTACATCCATCCTGGAATGATGGCAGGTAAAGGTGGATTATTAGCACCATCAGGATTCATGGCCTTTGCGTAATGTCAGGGTGCCAGGAATAAGACTGAGACGAAAAGTGCAAAAATAATCACACCTTTATTAATAGCAAAAAATAATAAAAAGTCCACAAGTCAAATAACAAGTCAGGAATCAAAACCAGAGCTGGTAGTCAGACGAGCCGAGTCAGGAGCCAAAGCGAATAGTCAGATGAGCCGGAATCAGGAACAAGGAAAACAGCAGAGTCAGGAACAAGCCAGGGATCAGGAGCCAGGAAGGACGTCAGGCAGCCAGGTAATACACAGGAACTCTCACAAACAGGTCTGAGACAACGCAAAGGCAAAGCATACTGAACAGAGGCCCTTTAAATAATAAGTGATGACATCACAATACTGAGACTGCATCCTGTCTCACATGGATGATGCACACCAGTCTGGCCATAAAAAGAAGTGCAGGAATTGAGAAGCAATTGAGGAGGGCAATAACATGATTGTGCCTGCAAATGCCAGATGCATGCTCCTTTGTAAGTCCTAGGACTAGCATACTGATTGGCTGCCTAAAGTCCCTTTACAATGGGATGTGGCTACTGAGGAAATATTGAGGTAAAAACAGAATTTATGCTTACCTGATAAATTTCTTTCTCTTGTGATGTATCAAGTCCACGGATTCATCCATACTTGTGGGATATTCTCCTTCCTAACAGGAAGTGGCAAAGAGAGCACCCACAGCAGAGCTGTCTATATAGCTCCTCCCTTAGCTCCACCCCCCCAGTCATTTGACCGAAGGCTAGGAAGAAAAAGGAGAAACTATAGGGTGCAGAGGTGACTGAAGTTTTTAAAATAAAAATATACTACCTGTCTTAAACAGACAGGGCGGGCCGTAGACTCGATACATCACAAGAGAAAGAAATTTATCAGGTAAGCATAAATTCTGTTTTCTCTTGTAAGATGTATCGAGTCCACGGATTCATCCATACTTGTGGGATACCAATACCAAAGCTTTAGGACACGGATGAAGGGAGGGACAAGACAGGTACCTTAAACGTAAGGTACCACTGCTTGTAGAACCTTTCTCCCAAAAATAGCCTCTGAAGAAGCAAAAGTATCGAATTTGTAAAATTTGGAAAAAGTATGAAGCGAAGACCAAGTCGCCGCCTTACAAATCTGTAAGCCCATGTGGAAGCCACTGCTCTAGTAGAATGAGCAGTAATTATTTCAGGAGGCTGTTTGCCAGCAGTCTCATAAGCCAAATGGATGATGCTTTTCAGCCAAAAAGAAAGAGAGGTAGCTGTAGCCTTTTGACCTCTCCGCTTACCAGAGTAAACAACAAACAATGAAGATGTTTGACGGAAATCTTTAGTTGCTTGTAAGTAGAACTTTAAAACACGAAACGAACCACATCAAGATTGTGCAACAGACGTTCCTGCTTTGATGAAGGATTAGGACACAGTGAAGGAACAACAATTTCCTGATTGATATTCCTATTAGAAACAACCTTAGGAAGGAATCCAAGTTTGGTACGCAAAACCACCTTATCTGCATGGAAAACCAGGTAAGGTGAGTCACACTGTAAAGCAGATAACTCAGAAACTCTTCGAGCCGAAGAGAGAGCTACTAAAAACAAAACTTTCCAAGATAGAAGCTTAATATCTATGGAATGCATAGGTTCAAATGGAACCCCTTGAAGAACTTTAAGAACTAAGTTTAGGCTCCATGGCGGAGCAACAGGTTTAAATACAGGCTTGATCCTGACTAAGGCCTGACTAAACGCTTGAACGTCTGGGACATCTGCCAGACGTTTGTGTAAAAGAATAGACAAACTAGATGTCTGTCCTTTTAAGGAACAAGTTGATAATCCCTTATCCAATCCTTCTTGGAGAAAAGACAATATTCTAGGAATCCTAATCTTACTCCATGAGTAACCCTTGGATTCACACCAACAAAGATATTTGCGCCAAATCTTATGATAGAAGATTTTCCTGCAGGCTTTCTAGATAAGGCGCCACTGCTATGCCCCGCGGTCTTACAACCGCCAAAAGGGACCCTAGCACCTTTGTGAAAATTCTGGGAGCCGTGGCCAACCCGAAGGGAAGGGCCACGAACTGGTAATGCCTGTCCAGAAAGGCGAATCTGAGGAATTGATGATGATCTCTGTGAATAGGGATGTGTAGATACGCATCCTTTAAGTCCACAGTAGTCATATATTGACCCTCTTGGATCAACGGTAGAATAGTCTGAATAGTCTCCATCTTGAATGATGGTACTCTGAGGAATTTGTTTAGAATTTTGAGATCCAAGATTGGTCTGAAAGTTCCCTCTTTTTTGGGAACCACAAACAAGTTTGAGTAAAACCCTAGCCCTCGTTCCGCTTTTGGAACTGGGCGGATCACTCCCATGGTATGTAGGTCTTCTACACAGCGTAAGTCTTCTACACGCCTCTCTCTTTGTCTGGTTTGCAGACAATTGAGAAATGTGAAATCTCCCCCTTGGGGGAGAGTCTTTGAAGTCCAGAAGATATCCCTGGGACACAATTTCTAAAGCCCAGGAATTGTGAACATCTCTAGCCCAAGCCTGAGCGAAGAGAGAGAGTCTGCCCCCTACTAGATCCGGTCCCGGATCGGGGGCTACCCCTTCATGCTGTCTTAGAGCCAGCTGCAGGCTTCTTGGCCTGTTTACCCTTGTTCCAAGCCTGGTTAGGTCTCCAGACTGACTTGGATTGGGCAAAATTCCCCTCTTGCTTTGCCGCAGGGGAAGCTGAAGCGGGACCACCCTTGAAGTTCCGAAAGGAACGAAAATTATTTTGTTTGGTCCTCATTTTATTTGTTTTATCTTGAGGGAGGGCATGGCCTTTCTTTCCAGTGATGTCTGAAATAATCTCTTTCAGTTCAGGCCCGAATAGGGTCTTTCCTTTGAAAGGGATGTTCAAAAGTTTAGATTTTGATGATACATCAGCAGACCAGGACTTAAGCCATAACGCCCTGCGTGCTAAAATGGGAAAACCTGAATTCTTTGCCGCTAATTTAGCCAGTTGGAAAGCGGCATCTGTAATGAAAGAATTAGCCAACTTAAGGGCCTTAATTCTATCCATAATATCCTCTAATGGAGTCTCCATCTGAAGAGCCTCTTTTAGAGCCTTGAACCAGAAAGCAGCTGCAGTAGTTATAGGAACAATGCACGCAATAGGTTGGAGAAGAAAACCTTGATGAACAAAAATTTTCTTCAGGAGACCCTGTAATTCTTTATCCATAGGATCTTTGAAAGCACAACTGTCTTCGATAGGTATAGTTGTACGCTTAGCGAGAGTAGAAATAGCTCCCTCCACCTTAAAAACCATCTGCCACGAGTCCTGCATGGTGTCAGATATGGGAAACATTTTCTTAAAAACAGGAGGGGGAGCGAACGGAATACCTGGTCTATCCCACTCCTTACCACTCCTTAGTAACAATATTCACAATCCTCTTAGGGACTGGAAAAACATCAGTGTAAACAGGAACCTCTAAGTATTTGTCCATTTTACACAATTTCTCGGGAACCACTATAGGGTCACAATCATCTAGAGTCGCTAATACCTCCCTGAGCAATAAGCGGAAGTGTTCAAGCTTAAATTTAAAGGCCGTCATATAAGAATCTGTCTGAGGGATCGTCTTTCCTGAATCAGAAATTTCTCCCTCAGATAACAAATCCCTTACCCCTACTTCAGAACATTGTGAGGGTATATCGGATACGGCTACTGAAGCATCAGACGGCTCAGCATTTGTTCTTAACCCAGAGCTGTCACGCTTTCCTTGTAAACCAGGCAGTCTAGATAAAACCTCTGTGAGGGTTGTATTCATAACTGTGGCCATGTCTTGTAAAGTAAATGAATTCGACACACTAGAGGTACTTTGCGTCACTTGTGCGGGCGTTACTGGTTGTGACACTTGGGGAGAGCTAGATGGCAAACCCTCATTTCCTTCTGTCTGAGAATCATCTATTGCTATATTTTTAAGTGCTAAAATATGCTCTTTATAATTTATAGACATATCAGTGCAAGTGGGACACATTCTAAGGGGGGGGGGTTCCACAATGGCTAGTAATGAAACAAGCAAGCTTGGAAAACACTTTAATCAAATCAAATAATACTTAGAAAAAAACGGTACTGTGCCTTTAAGAGAAAAAAAAATGCAAAAACTCTGCAAAACAGTGTAAAAAAGCAGTAAACTTTACGAAATTTTTACAGTAGCATCATAAAGCCTTAGTAAGATTGCACAGCTAAACAAATAAACGATTAACCCCTTAATGTAAAAACCGGATTGCCAAAACGTCAAAAAACGGTAAAACAACGTTCAGCACCTTGCCACAGCTCTGCTGTGGCGCCTACCTGCCTTTTAGGAAAGATTTGTGGGGAAAAAAAATCTTCTTTTAAGCCCTCAAACACAGCAGGACCCTCTGGAGAGGCAGCTGGATGTCTCTGAGTAAAAGAAACTGCGCAACTGAGGCGCGAAAATAGGCCCCTCCCACCTCACTCGATGTTATGGGGCCTAAAAGAAACACACCAGAGTGTTTCTAAACTAGCCATGTGGGTTAATAACCCTTAAATAAGCCACAAAGACCCCTTAAAGTCCCTCCAAAAACGTTATGTTCACCAGTAACTAATGAGCCCTTTATGCAAGCTGGGATCCCCACTAAGTGCTGAATACAGCTTATCCTTCCCTCATGGGGATATTGCCAGCCTTTTCTAGAATTATCATAGTCTGTCTAGAAAAAAATAGACTGAACATACCTCAATGCAGCTTAGCATGCAAACCGTTCCCCCAACTGAAGTTTTCCTGTACTCTTCAGCCCTTGTGAGAACAGCAGTTGATCTTAGTTACAAAGTGCTAAGATCATAATCCTCCTTGCAGAAATCTTCATCCCTTTTCTGCCAGAGAGTGAATACACACCGGTACCATTTAAAATAACAAACTTTTGCTTGAGAAAATAAAAACATTTTTGTCACCACACTCACTTTGCCCTTCCTAGCAGTTAAGCAGGCAGAGAGAATGACTGGGGGTGGAGCTATATAGACAGCTCTGCTGTGGGTGCTCTCTTTGCCACTTCCTGTTAGGAAGGAGAATATCCCACAAGTATGGATGAATCCGTGGACTCGATACATCTTACAAGAGAAATATCTTTTTTTTTTTTTTACATAGAGATGTTCAGTTGATATTTTCTACTCAGCTTTTACAGTTATGCTGCATTACTTTTTGGGGCTTCAATGTTTGGGTATCATGTCCCTTTAACTTATTGATTATCAGTGTCTCTATTCAAGGGGGTAAGTGATAGCTGCATATACATGTGTGGCAATTATGGGATTAACTAATATGTACTGTGCGTGTATGCACGTGTAAGATTTATAATATTCATTGTTAACCATATATACTAATCTTTATGCAATCTACTAGGGCTGCACGATTAATTGCGGATGCGGCTTTACACCGATAATAATTGCTGTGGTTTTAAAACCGCGAGAGTACACAATTTTTTGAGAAAAAATAAATCTTCAGAAGTGGCTGTAATGCATTGATTTGTATGCGATTTCTTGCAAACCAGTTCCATCTAATGGTTACTTTTACCACACATTTGTAAAATGGCTGTTTTGCTTTCACTTTCTGTTTGTGATATCAGTAGCAGCCGATCAATCTATAGAAGTCTAAAAGCAGAGCCCATGCAGGAGACTGAATAGGAAGGAAAGCCACTTACTTATATTTCCCCCTAGGGATGTCTGCAGTCTGATACTTGTATGTATGTAATCATTAGGGAACCTCTTACACAATCTCCTGCTCTCTGAGAAACAGCTCAAATACATAGCAGATGCAGTTAACCCCACGTCTGCCAAAAATGCTAAAACTGCAGTCCCCTATGCTAGCTAGCAGCTGGGTTAACTGCATCTACAATGTTAACATTTCTGAAAGGAGCAGCCCCCCACCCCTACTGCTATATCCCTGTATTGGATTCCTGCACAGGAGCAGGGCTTATTTTCAGTCAAGATAAAAAGTTTAAAAAAATAAGAAAAAAAAATAATTATATATATACTGTATGTATATATATATATATATATATATATATATATATATATATATATATATATATACACACATATACATGTGTAACAAATAGTATAAAATATAGTGATGCACTAATTATTCCTCAATTTCCAATGCTTACATAACTGTGCTAGCTGTCCCAAATAATATGTATTACCACTTTAACCAGATAGGATTGAGCAAGTATACTAGTCAATCAAAGAGGGACACCGGCTGCACTTAGTTTACCAAAAGCTTTGTTACCAAACAAATCTAACCAAACAGACCAGATCGTCTATTCTCCACCCTTATTCCAAGCTGCAAATAATATAACACCAAATCGCATACACAAACACACTCTCAGACTCTGCTTGCTCACAGGGCACATTTCATTATCACAGTACTCCTAGGTTAAAAAAATGTATACCATGGTGCTCACAAATACTTATGTCCGACCACAATTTTAACATAGGGTTAATATTACCAATACACAAATATCTAGTGTGGGGCCCCAACACTGTAGCAGCCGTATTGTCCATATACTGCTGAGTATTCCATATAACCAGGCTCTTAAGTGTGAATAAACGCTCTGGTATAAGTGTTAACACTTCTATGTGAATGTTCCATTATATGGCTTCGATCTAGAAGGCTTAATCCGGCTAAACAAAAAGTGTCTCTAGTTGGTATGGCTCCACAGTGTGAATCGGAACAAGTACTGTCTGTGACAGGTGTCCCTGCAAGGAGAACGCACTATGTGCACTGCTAAGACAGATCCAGGCTGTCCACCAATTACCGCAAGACTTTTTCGCACAACCAATTTACAACATCCCAGGTACCTTCCTTTAGAGAAGGTCCGGTGTGTCATGGTATATGTGAGGTTAATAAATATATATATTTTAATCATATATCTCAAGATTAATAAATCTGTATTTTTGATCAGATATTTCACTGATCAGAAAAAAATAATTGATTCATTCCTCTCAGACAAACTGACTTCAATCATGTTCAGCTCTTCCCCCACTTCTTCAATTAACACAGGTAAAATTCTGAATACACATCTCCAGGATGTCTCCAAAAGCTTGACAATACAACATTTGGTTTAATTAAAATGTAGCCACAGTTTCAGAAGACCATATGTATGATTGCTTGGGAATGTGAGATAAAATCTATTTACCCCTCCCAATATACCTAGGAATCTAGCTCAGGTGACAAGTCATGTGAGATTTTCAGCATCTGCCCTTTGGTGCAGGGGACCCCATGTAGTGAATGGGAGACAGGGAGTCTGAAGTTACTGAAAGGGCAGTTAGAACGTTACGTTAGGATAATACAGTGAAGGCACATGACTTACATTATGATTTTAAAACAACTGTATATATTTTAATGGATATGAGATGTGTATGTGTGTGTATATATATGTATGTATATATATATATATATATATATATATATATATATATGTATATATATATGTATGTGTGTGTGTACATATATGTGTATATTTTGAAGGCATGAATATCTTGGCCTCTGTGTGTTTGAAAACATGAGTGGATGTTTGTGGACCTGAGGAGAGGTGATTATTGACATTTTTTTTTTTTTATTTCAGATCTACATAGACAGGATTCACTTGGAATACAGTACAATACTGAAAAAAAAATAGGCTGTTATTTGCAAAGAAGTGCCAGAATGCTGACAAAGTTGTGATGCATTTTGGGCTAGTAATTGGCAGTGTTAAATTACCTTAATATAATAAAATGTTAATAATATAACATATTTGGTATCAGAATAATCAGAAAAAAATAACCTAATATTAACCATCTGTAATTGGGGTTATATATGATTAATGCAGAGAGTGTGATCTGATTAAATAACCATTTTATGAAAGAAATTTTTTTTTTAACTTGCTTAAAAATGTTAGAGATGGTCTTGTTGTATTTGTTTGTTTGTACGTCTGCTGCCACCTAGTGTTATGATGCGGAATTGCAACCATGAGATGATTGGTTGTTGCAAAGAATGCATTTCCTTGACAACACATTTACCAAATAAACCAATCCATGTTCAGTTGCAAAGAACTAATCCAAGACAAGGCCGTGGGCGTTTCCAATATTCACCAATGACTGATAAATAATCAAAAAGGGGAGGGGTGAGATCAGATGAGAAAAACCCCAGCATAGAGACTAAAGAGGGTTGTGTTGACTGATCCAGAAAGGAGTAACTGCTGCAGTTATTAATCAAAAGCACACACCTACCATTGGACTCCATATGCTTTACCCCAATTTTGAATTTCTGAGGTGAATTGGATCTGTTGCAAAACATTGGAACTGGATTGCTGTTTATTTGGGTGATGTATACAAGGTTTTTGTAAGATAAGTCATATGCATAGCCTTTACAGTTAATAGATTTAAAGTGCAGATTATACTTTTAAACTGTATGCCATTGTTTCAGATAGCTCTTAGCCTGCCTATTTGTATGCAAACATTTAAAGTAAACAATTACTATTGCTGAGCCTGGCAGAGTCAAATAAATAAATTGTATTTTAAATTGGTAATCACAGCCTATATATTGTATTGTTGTTTAAATCTGTGTCTGATTGGCTAAGTAACTCATCTATGCAAGTTCTGATATTGTCAGTTAATTTTGTATTAGGATAAATTGCAGTTAAATAGCAGAATATATATATTATCCTATTGTTTTATAAACACTGTTTAGAATTGTATTGCTTGGATGTTAAAGGTTTTTAGTCCCATTGTGTTAAAAGACTTGTATATAAGGCTGGTTTCTTAAGATAAGCGTGTAGAAATTTTGCATAGTATATTTAAATAGTTTTCAAGCGCCTATAATATTATTTAGTTTCCTTTTATTGCAAATATACTTCAATATGTTTATGGATATTAACTAAATAAAAGAATTCAGATATTTATATTAATTGTATGGTCTAGTAGATGCATGGTTGATTAGGGTTTCAATTTTTAAGGAAAATTATTTTAAGATTGTGTTTATAACCCTGCCATAAACTTATATATTATTTGGATAGCACTACTAAGATTTTCATAAATATACTGACAGGTGTGGAAATCTTTTTATTCCGGCTGGCTTCTTCACTTGCTTACCCACAGTTTGCACTCCAGCGTCGTCCTTACACAGCGTTAGCAAAGTCCGTTAGTAGCTGTTCACATCACGTGAATCCTCAGTCATGACACGTTTCTCCCCTCCCACAAAGGGCTGAGTATTGGGGATTCGTCAGTTTTTTTTTTTTTTTAAATGCATGGGGCATATCGGGACAGATGGCTAGCAACCCGGGACAGGGGGACAGACCCTTAAAATCGGGACTGTCCCACGAAAATCGGGACAGTTGGGGGGTATGTCTTATAGACAGCTGCCTGTATACTAATATTCTTGGATCTTGCTAAATACTTTGAAACTGCTTATTTCTTTGAACATGCTTTGTAACTACGGGGAACAACAATATACCGAGTTAGGGAATTTGTATATCCTGAAAAGTCAATACATTGATTGTATAAAGACCTGAGAGTCTTGGACATGATTTCCAATTTATTATTGGTGAGATATATAGAAAGACAGACAGCTAGATAAATAGCATTTTATAGAATGTTATTCTGACTTTAAACTGGCCCTTCAGCACAGATGATTTAAATGACATTAACCTGTTGTGTACCAGACAGGGCTGCTGTGGCAATGTGGTTAACAGTGGCATGGCAGCCTCTTTGTGATGTGCTTTATTAAACCATAAAACATGCTGGCGCTTAAGGAGTGCATAGCACATATTCTGACCCACACAAATAATTAAACCCTTCAGCTTGACAAGAAACTGTGAAATTGGCTGTTAATGGTGCAGACATCCATTTCATAAATACTTTGCACCCCAGAGTTCTAATTAGCCTAGTGGGCACGGAACCTTTTCTTTTTTGTACAAATTTAAACCATGTTAAACCAGATGTTTATCATTTGGCCCCTCTTTTTACATATTTGCCTTAATTGCTTCAAGCTTGGTAATTAAAAGTATAAACAAATGTTTTATTTTTTTCTAAAGTGAATTTTGCAATATATATATTTATTATTTTTTTTGCTTGCTTGTTTGTGCTGAACTAGCTTTGTAACTACCTAGACAAAAAATATCAATCTGTGAGTTCATTATATAAAAAGAGCATCATCACCTACCCTCATAATTAACAATCACGATGGTCAGCATACAGTCTCTTCCAAGCATCCTGGCACAGCAGAAGCATCAGGGACACCTCATCAACCCAGGCAGAAAATGCAACACAGTCGTCTATTTTTGGTATCAGTGCTCATCACAGAGCGAGAAATAAACACCAGGAGAGCTGATGGTTTGGAATACTCCTTCTTCACAGCATGAAGGGTTGTCATAGCAACAGAAAGCGCAATTCCCATGCAGTATCTGTCAAGCAAGTACTGGGCTCGCTCACTATTGCAGTTAGAACACACGCTGGACAAGCCATTATTTTTCCATTGGCATTTTTTTTATCTATTCACTCCTTTAAAAAGAGGTATATAAGATAAAAAAGAAAAAAGCTCTAATGTGTCTATGTCTACCAGGTGTTTAACATCTGCAAATGGGTTAAGCATAAAGTTAAATTACTCTCCAGAGCAGCAACAAAGACAACTGGTGAGCAAATGAGAAGAAGCATAAGTGTTTAGTCACCATCAGTAGTGCATTGCTACTCATGAGCCTACCTAGGTTAAAGGGACAGTATAGAAAAAAGTAAACTTTCATGATACAGATACAGCATGCAATTTTAAACAACTTTCCAGTGTACTTTTATAATCAAATTTGCTTTGTTCTCTTGGTATCTTTTGTTAACAGCTAAACCAAGGTAGATACATATGATAATTTCTAAGCCCTCTTCTCTCAGAGCATTTTGACAGCTAGACAGTGCTAGTTGATGTATGCAATATAGATAGCATTGAGCTCACTCCCATGGATTTATTTATGAGTCAGCACTGATTGGCTAAAATGCAAGTCTGTAAAAAGAACTGAGATAAGGGGGAAGTCTGCAGAGGCTTAGATACAAGGTGATCACAGAGGTAAAATATGTATTAATATAACAGTGTTGGTTATGCAAAATGGGTAATAAAGGAATGATCTATCTTTTTAAACAATAAACTTTTACAAGTAGACTGTCCCTTTAAATGAAAAGTCTCTTATTCTACCCAAAGAACTTCCCCATAAAGGTCAGAATAAGAGCTTGGATACACATTGGAACAGAGCTCATAGGGCACTGAGGTCTAAACCAAAAGAGAATGTCCCAGAGAAATCATTATAAAAGCTCAAACATTTCCATGAAAAGGAGGAGCTTTTGGGCCTCTCCAGAAAGATTCAACCAAACAAATGCAGGGTACCACAATACTATTTTTTGCAGACCTTTCACCACAGACTCTTCAATGCAGACGGGAACCGGACCCTTTAAAAACCATGTTGAAAAAACACTAAATAGCCTGACTACAGGTGAGTCTTTCTGGTCCAGCCACTGGTTCTTCATGAAGACACAACAGTTGTCTGCAGATCTCCATCGGTGCAGCAGGTGCAGTGGCACCAGGGCCCAAGTGCTGAGGGGGGCCTATAGTGGCCAGTCTATTCATAGGTGTGTGAAGAATGTGTACAATTCTAATGCAGGGGAGTCCATTATTAGTGCAGGTTGCAGGTCTATCTATCCTCCATAATTATTATACAGAGTAGCATATATATTATTACTATTACTTACTACTGAGTTCCCTTTAAGAGGGCCCTCTGTTGAGTAGGTCCACAACTGTCTCCATTCCTACGTTTTTTGATCCTTGGGTATAGATTCATTCTAGCTTTCTAAAAGCACAGTTGTGCCCCTTATGCGAACATTTAATAAATACACTTCATGGCAGACAGTGGCCTTTAAACAGCAACCTGGCATTTCATAGGCTTCTTTAAACCATTTAAATTCTACACCACTGGACTCATCTTCTGACATTAAACCCCACGAGGTTGCAGAAACAAACCCCCCAGCTGATCCGCTAAGTGGTCCACTGACTCAACCTGGACATACTTGAAGGTGATAGGTTGAAAATGTGACAGACATTTTCCATGTAACTGCTGATGGTGATGCTCCTATTATTATGTATATACTAAGATTGTTTCCAATTTAGACTGAGGGGCCGAATGGGGCCAACTTGCCCAGTTTCTACACGAGCCATCAGGCTTGCCGGAAACAGGAGTTAAGAAGCAGCGGTCTTAAAACTGCAGCTCCTTAACTGGATCCGACGCCTCTGAGCAGCGTACAGCAATCAACCCGATCGATTACGATCGGGTTGATTGACACCCCTGCTAGCGGCCGCAAATCTGCAGGGGGCGGCATTGCACAAGCAGTTCACTAGATCTGCTTGTGCAATGCTGAATGCCGACTGCATATGCTGTCCACATTCAGCTATGTCTGGCGGACAAGATATGCTGCAGCGTATCATGTCCGCCAGACAATAATAGATCGGCCCCTGAATGTTAAGGTTGCTTGTGTTCTACTGTACATACTTTTCGGTAGGACAAATCATATGATTAACTTTAAAGTACAGATGCAACAAGGAATGGCACTACTCCCCTACTTTTACTCTGGTTGGTAGACAATGAGACTTGTTTGGCTAAGATTCCATACATATTCCCTGAGTTTGTTTCTGTTTTACACGGTTATTATTATTGTATTAAAGATGTTGATTTCCTTTACTACCTTCACTTTGTTCTGCTCACCTATGTGTATAATGGCTATTTCCTTTAATATCCGTTATGAGTGATAAAACTAGACACTAGGGCCCAATTCTCTAAAGCTTGCAAGAGAAACACCACATTACAATATATGGCTAAAAATAAAGTTTTTCAGTGATTTCACTCCATGCTGGTGAGTTTTTGATAATCGAGCCCTTAGTCCTAATTATGAAAAGCGTCAATGGTCTTAATGGTCACAAAAGAGGTCCGTGACACTTTCTAGTCTTTAAAAATGTTGTATAAGCTTTTGAGCTGTATCTATTTTTAATGTTAACAAAAGTTTATTTTTTTAAATTAACACTCATAGCACAGTGAAAACTTTGTTTACAGAAACCTTTTAAAACATTTGTACTGCCTCTTAAAGAATTTTTTATCCACCATCATGCTAAATGACTAGCATTATATACATAGGTTTTGACAGTAGATAATCTTGAATTCCCTCATAGTATTTGTCCTTACCACCGCTGCAGGAAGTCCAATCATTGAATGAACACCCCTTTAAAAATAACTAATTTACTATTTTCCTTGCTCTGCCTATACTAATTGTGGTTAAAAGACCTAAACAAAAACAAAACAAACAAGTAATAACTTCCTATATGACATCATGTATTGTACAAACCCAAAGAAAAGGGTAGTGTAAATCTTCCCAACGATTGATAATATTATTTTGCAGCTACAATTCCACAATCCACAAATAATAAATTGATCCTTGCCCCTATGGCAGGGCTCGAAAAACCCAGGAGCTAGGGAGCCACTGGCTCCTTAAAATTAGGCCCTGGTGCCATGGTTTAAAGTGCAGAAAACACCCATGCATGCCTTCCCCCTTGCCAGCCACCAAGAGCCACACCTACAATTTAGCTTGTTGAGGCTAGATCCTTTCTAGGCCTCACAGCTGTGATATTACAAATCCAACTTTTATTGTGTTATATACGGGGACAAAACCCTTCATGAAAAAACTGCTTGGGATAGTAAGAGGTTTGTGGCTCCTATATTTATGGTCACATTTGTTGAGCCCTGTCCTATGGGATCCTTGGTAAATTTCTTGGTTTTTGGTCCTCTGCTTTCATATTTTGTATGTAAACCAGCAGTTGCATCTTTCTTAAATTTCTCCACAAATGAACAAGTGTATCAGATATTCTTCTAATGATACAGTGCACCCTTTTGTTTACAAAACAAGGTAGGAAATAAATATTCATGTGTGGCTGTGGTCACTGGTTGTGCATCTTTGTCGGCAGTTTCCTGCTCGCCATCTCCCCGTGTTTGCCTAAACTCCAAAACAAGCTACTATACAGTATCTTCACAGCTTCCAGAGGGACAGCTGCCTGTGGAATCAATCCTTAGTCAATTTGTTGTCAGTTAAATGGACACTAAACACATTCGGCTAGATTACGAGTTTTTGTCGGTAAGGCTTGCGATGCTAACGCTCCTTTTTTACTCACCGCTCACTTAAAACAACGCTGGTATTACAGGGTTTTTTTTCAACCCGGTGTTAGCCTCTAAAAAGTGAGTGTAGAGCAAAATTTAGCTCCACATCTCACTGTAATACCAGCACTGCTTACAGTAGCGGTGAGCTGGTAAAACGTGCTCGTGCACGATTTCCCCATAGGAAACAATGGGGCAGATTCAGCTGAAAAAAAACCTAACACCTGCAAAAAAGCAGCGTTCAGCTCCTAACGCAGCCCCATTGATTCCTATGGGGAAATAAAATTTATGTCTACACCTAACACCCTTACATAAACCCAGAGTCTAAACACCCCTAATATTACACTTATTAACCCCTAATCTGCTGCCCCTGACATCGCCGACACCTGCATTATATTTTTAACCCCTAATCTGCCATTCCGGACACCGCCGCCACCTACATTATCCCTATGAACCCCTAATCTGCTGCCCCCAACATCGCCGACACCTACATACTATTTATTAACCCCTAATCTGCCCCCCCAATGTCGCCGCAACCTACCTACATTTATTAACCCCTAATCTGCCGCCCCCATCGTCGCCGCTACTATATTAAATTTATTAACCCCTAAACCTAAGTCTAACACCCCCGTAACTTAAATTTATTTTAAATAAAACAAAATAAAATTACTAGAATTAAATAAATGAATCCTATTTAAAACTAAATACTTACCTGTAATATAAACCATAAGCTAGCTACAATATAACTAATAGTTTGTATCTATTTTAGATAGTTTGTATCTTTTAGGGTTTATTTTTATTTTACAGGCAACTTTGTATTTATTTTAACTAGGTACAATAGTTATTAAATAGTTATTAACTATTTAATAACTTCCTAGTTAAAATAAGTACAAATATACCTGTAAAATAAATCCTAACCTAAATTACAATTACACCTAACACTACACTATCATTAAATTAATTACCTAAACTAACTACAATTAAATACAATTAAATGAAATAAACTAAAGTAAAAATAAAACCCACTAAATTGCAGAAAAAAAATAATTACAATTTTTTAAACTAATTACACCTAATCTAATCCCCCTAATAAAATAAAAAAGCCCCCCAAAATAATAAAATTCTATTGGCTGATTGCACCAGCCAATAGGATTTTACCTACCTTAATTCTGATTGGCTGATAGAATCCTATCAGCCAATCGGAATTCAAGGGACGCCATCTTGGATGACGTCATTTAAAGGAACCTTCATTCAAGGGGTTAGTGTTTGGTTTTATTAAGGGGGGATTGGGAGGGTTTTAGAGTAGGGTTGGGTGTGTGGATGGTGGGTTTTAATGTTGGGGGGGTATTGCATTTTTTTTTACAGGTAAAAGAGCTGATTACTTTGGGGCAATGCCCCGCAAAAAGCCCTTTTAAGGGCTATTTGTAATTTAGTATAGGGTAGGGAATTTTATTATTTTGGGGGGCTTTTTTATTTTTTATTTTTTCCTTTTTTTTTTTTATTTTATTTTCAAAGCTTTATTAAAGGGCCATAATACCCAAATGTTTAAACACTTGAAAGTGATGCAGCATAGCTGTAAAAAGTTGATTAGAAAATATCACCTGAACATCTCTATGTAAAAAAGAAAGATATTTTACCTCAAAAGTTCCTCAGTAGCCACCTCCCATTGTAAAGGATTTCTAAGCAGCATTTTAGTGTGTTTGTCCTGGGACATCTGAAGGGACTAGCATCGTGCACTCTCATATTATTTCACCAATCAGGTAAAGGAAGCTTACTATGAAATCTCATGAGAGTTAAGTCAAATCTCATGAGATCACAGTAAGAGTTCATGACCTCAGCACTGCTGATGCTGATTGGCTGCTGTTCATTTCTTCATTTTTTTAATTTTTTTTACCTGCAGCTGGGAGCAGCTGAGTATAACTTTTTACACAGAACTTACTCTGCTGAGCTGAGGAGATTGTGAGGTAAAATATCTTCCTTTTTTACATAGAGATGCTCAGGTGATATTTTCCTGTCAGCTTTTTACAGTTATACTGCATCAGTTTCAAGTGATTTAGCATATGAGTATTATGTCCCTTTAAGCATAAATCAGTACAAAGAAAATGCAAGTAAAACAATCAGCATAAAAACAGACTTTGAACAATTTTTCAAGTGTAAAATACAAGGGTATTCATAATACAAAACTGACACAGAATTTTGACATAGGAATAATTACCAACCAATAGGTTACTCTCATTCTTACATCTGAGTTGAAGAGAAATATCTCAAGAAATAGGGTGATGTCCTTTAGATTGTATTCAAAAGTGAAGTTTAGTTTATCAAAATTAATTAATTGTGGGCTTTTTTATTTTATTAGGGGGATTAGATTAGGTGTAATTAGTTTAAAAAAATTGTAATTATTTTTTTATTTTCTGTAATTTAGTGTGTTTTTTAGTGGAGCGCAATTACATATAGTATCTATCTTAGAATCTACCGTTTTTGATTAATACATAAAAGGAGGGTACAGAATGATCTAACTATTTAGATAAATATGTGGTAACAATAGCAGCATAGGTATTCAGTTAACTTGATACATTGCAGATTAATATGTGGTAACAATAGCAGTACAAGTATATAGTTAATTTGATACATTGTATACCAAATACCGGCAAAGGTACGAATGTGAATAGTTAAACATAAAAAAAGTTTTTTTGTTAACTTAATATTGAATCAAAATGTTTGCAAAACGGTATTTTTAAACAAACATGAACAACCTTACAAAGTAAGGATAGTAAACGGTGGAGCGAAATTACATATAACACAACTGGTATATGAAAGCTTTAAACATGGACGAGATTAACTAGAAATCAGTTGTTTACATTGTTTATTAAAAGGTATTTTAAGCACACAGTAAGTAAGCTAATTGTCCAGTAGTACGAAGCGTTACCTTACAGGACAAGTATTTGTAACCTACTAATGTATACATAATATAAGAATGAGAAAATTGGTTACTATCGATACTATTAAGGGTAAACTGTAACACTTAATAATTGTTTACTTGCTCTAATATATCAAACAAGCGCCAACCCGTAGCACCAGTATTCACAATCAGTATATGTACACATAAAGAGTTACAATAGTGACATAAATGTACACAATATACAATAAATAAAGTGTAACCACATTGAAACCAGTGAATGTTATTGCAATGTTAAACATTGTCAAACTTGTTAAAAACGTAATTACTGCTTAAATAAAGTCCTACCAATGTACATACAATGAAACAAGTGCAATGATAATGCAACTGAATTACACATGGAATAAACGTAGAATCAGCTGCAGTACTGCCAAACTCAATGAAGCAAAACTAGCTGCGGGGTTACCTAATATTTATTACAGGTCAGTAATAAATAGCCAGGCTAACAGTGGACCGTACAATCCAAATTAACACTATACAATTACTTTTATGTGCTAACCCTCACTCATCTAAGGAGATACAAACCCAATTCACATTTGGTTGGTTCATATGCATTAATAATCTTTCCTTGTATTCAGGGAATATTTATTAAGAATTAAACTGTATACCAACATAAAGGAATGGAAAATATGATATAATTCCAATACATCACAAGTTGATAAGATACCAGAGTACGCATAACCCGCTCCCCACTTGCCAACGCATATAGTGGAGATTGGTAATTGACAATTAGTGAGTCCTGATATTTATGCGATAAAGGCCAGACAAATATTCAACAGGTCTCACTACTTACTTTTATATCCTAGCAACTCTTGATAGGGTGATTTTAAAATGTTTGTGATCACCCATCTTTAAGTGTTCAATAAAAGTTAAATTTTAAAGACATTTGTTTGCCTCTATGATCAGTCTGGGCAAAGAGTGCTATATAAGCATTTCTTTCCAGGGAATCTAATCCCAAATTGTTCACAAAGGTCTTACACTTGTAAGGAAGCGCCAGAAGCTTGGACTTAGAGGAAACATCAGCTGACCATGATTTTAGCCACAATGCTCTGTGGGCTAACACACCGAAACCAGAAATCTTGCATGGTAGCATCAGAAAACATAATTTATGCTTACCTGATAAATTCCTTTCTTCTGTAGTGTGATCAGTCCACGGGTCATCATTACTTCTGGGATATTACTCCTCCCCAACAGGAAGTGCAAGAGGATTCACCCAGCAGAGCTGCATATAGCTCCTCCCCTCTACGTCACTCCCAGTCATTCGACCAAGGACCAACGAGAAAGGAAAAGCCAAGGGTGAAGTGGTGACTGGAGTATAAATTAAAAAATATTTACCTGCCTTAAAAACAGGGCGGGCCGTGGACTGATCACACTACAGAAGAAAGGAATTTATCAGGTAAGCATAAATTATGTTTTCTTCTGTTAAGTGTGATCAGTCCACGGGTCATCATTACTTCTGGGATACCAATACCAAAGCAAAAGTACACGGATGACGGGAGGGATAGGCAGGCTCTTTATACAGAAGGAACCACTGCCTGAAGAACCTTTCTCCCAAAAATAGCCTCCGATGAAGCAAAAGTGTCAAATTTGTAAAATTTGGAAAAAGTATGAAGCGAAGACCAAGTTGCAGCCTTGCAAATCTGTTCAACAGAGGCCTCATTCTTGAAGGCCCAAGTGGAAGCCACAGCTCTAGTAGAATGAGCTGTAATTCTTTCAGGAGGCTGCTGTCCAGCAGTCTCATAAGCTAAACGAATTATGCTACGAAGCCAAAAAGAAAGAGAGGTAGCGGAAGCTTTTTGACCTCTCCTCTGCCCAGAGTAAATGACAAACAGAGAAGACGTTTGTCGAAATTCCTTAGTTGCCTGTAAGTAAAATTTTAGAGCACGGACTACATCCAGGTTGTGCAGTAGACGTTCCTTCTTTGAAGAAGGATTTGGGCATAAAGAAGGAACAACAATCTCTTGATTGATATTCCTGTTAGTAACTACCTTAGGTAAGAACCCAGGTTTAGTACGCAGGACTACCTTATCCGAATGAAAAATCAAATAAGGAGAATCACAATGTAAGGCTGATAATTCAGAGACTCTTCGAGCCGAGGAAATAGCCATTAAAAATAGAACTTTCCAAGATAACAACTTTATATCAATGGAATGAAGGGGTTCAAATGGAACGCCCTGTAAAACATTAAGAACAAGGTTTAAACTCCATGGTGGAGCAACAGTTTTAAACACAGGCTTAATCCTGGCCAAAGCCTGACAAAAAGCCTGGACGTCAGGAACTTCTGACAGACGTTTGTGTAACAGAATGGACAGAGCTGAGATCTGTCCCTTTAATGAACTAGCAGATAAACCCTTTTCTAAACCTTCTTGTAGAAAAGACAATATCCTAGGAATCCTAACCTTACTCCAAGAGTAACCTTTGGATTCACACCAATATAGGTATTTACGCCATATCTTATGGTAAATCTTTCTGGTAACAGGTTTCCTAGCCTGTATTAAGGTATCAATAACTGACTCAGAAAACCCACGTCTTGATAAAATCAAGCGTTCAATTTCCAAGCCGTCAGCTTCAGAGAAGTTAGATTTTGATGTTTGAAGGGACCCTGTATCAGAAGGTCCTGTTTCAGAGGTAGAGACAAAGGTGGACAGGATGACATGTCCACCAGGTCTGCATACCAAGTCCTGCGTGGCCACGCAGGTGCTATTAGAATCACTGATGCTCTCTCTTGTTTGATTCTGGCAATCAATCGAGGAAGCAACGGGAAGGGTGGAAACACGTAAGCCATCCTGAAGTCCCAAGGTGCTGTCAGAGCATCTATCAGGACTGCTCCTGGATCCCTGGATCTGGACCCGTAACGAGGAAGCTTGGCGTTCTGTCGAGACGCCATGAGATCTATCTCTGGTTTGCCCCAACGTCGAAGTATTTGGGCAAAGACCTCCGGATGAAGTTCCCACTCCCCCGGATGAAAAGTCTGACGACTTAAGAAATCCGCCTCCCAGTTCTCCACTCCCGGGATGTGGATTGCTGACAGGTGGCAAGAGTGAGACTCTGCCCAGCGAATTATCTTTGATACTTCCATCATAGCTAGGGAGCTTCTTGTCCCTCCCTGATGGTTGATGTAAGCTACAGTCGTGATGTTGTCCGACTGAAACCTGATGAACCCCCGAGTTGTCAACTGGGGCCAAGCCAGGAGGGCATTGAGAACTGCTCTCAATTCCAGAATGTTTATTGGCAGGAGACTCTCCTCCTGACTCCATTGTCCCTGAGCCTTCAGAGAATTCCAGACGGCACCCCAACCTAGAAGGCTGGCGTCTGTTGTTACAATTGTCCAGTCTGGTCTGCTGAATGGCATCCCCCTGGACAGATGTGGCCGAGAAAGCCACCATAGAAGAGAATTTCTGGTCTCTTGATCCAGATTCAGAGAAGGGGATAAGTCTGAGTAATCCCCATTCCACTGACTTAGCATGCACAGTTGCAGTGGTCTGAGGTGTAAGCGTGCAAAGGGTACTATGTCCATTGCCGCTACCATTAAGCCGATTACCTCCATGCATTGAGCCACTGACGGGTGTTGAATGGAATGAAGGGTGCGGCAAGCACTTTGAAGTCTTGTTAGCCTGTCCTCTGTCAGGTAAATCTTCATTTCTACAGAATCTATAAGAGTCCCCAGGAAGGGAACTCTTGTGAGTGGAACGAGTGAACTTTTCTTTTCGTTCACCTTCCATCCATGTGACCTTAGAAATGCCAGCACTAACTCTGTATGAGACTTGGCAGTTTGAAAGCTTGAAGCTTGTATCAGAATGTCGTCTAGGTATGGAGCTACCGAGATTCCCCGCGGTCTTAGTACCGCCAGAAGAGCACCCAGAACCTTTGTGAAGATTCTTGGAGCTGTAGCCAATCCGAATGGAAGAGCCACAAACTGGTAATGCCTGTCTAGGAAGGCAAACCTTAGGTACCGATAATGATCTTTGTGAATCGGTATGTGAAGGTAAGCATCTTTTAAATCTACAGTGGTCATGTACTGACCCTCTTGGATCATAGGTAAAATTGTCCGAATAGTCTCCATCTTGAACGATGGAACTCTTAGGAATTTGTTTAGGATCTTTAAGTCCAGGATTGGTCTGAAAGTTCCCTCTTTTTTGGGAACCACAAACAGATTTGAGTAAAACCCCTGTCCCTGTTCCGATCGTGGAACTGGATGGATTACTCCCATTAACAAGAGCTCTTGTACGCAGCGTAGAAACGCCTCTTTCTTTGTCTGGATTGTTGACAATCTTGACAGATGAAATCTCTCTCTTGGAGGAGAGTATTTGAAGTCCAGAAGGTATCCCTGAGATATTATCTCTAGCGCCCAGGGATCCTGAACATCTCTTGCCCAAGCCTGGGCGAAGAGAGAAAGTCTGCCCCCCACTAGATCCGATCCCGGATCGGGGGCCCTCAATTCATGCTGTTTTAGGGGCAGCAGCAGGTTTCCTAGTCTGCTTGCCCTTGTTCCAGGACTGGTTAGGTTTCCAGCCTTGTCTGTAGCGAGCAACAGCTCCTTCCTGTTTTGGTGCAGAGGAAGTTGATGCTGCTCCTGCTTTGAAATTACGAAAGGAACGAAAATTAGACTGTCTAGTCTTGGCTTTGGCTTTGTCCTGAGGCAGGGCATGGCCTTTACCTCCTGTAATGTCAGCGATAATCTCTTTCAACCCGGGCCCGAATAAGGTCTGCCCTTTGAAAGGTATATTAAGCAATTTAGACTTAGAAGTAACATCAGCTGACCAGGATTTTAGCCACAGCGCCCTGCGTGCCTGAATGGCGAATCCTGAATTCTTCGCCGTAAGTTTAGTAAGATGTACTACGGCCTCCGAAATGAATGAATTAGCTAGTTTAAGGACTCTAAGCCTGTCCGTAATGTCGTCCAGAGTAGCTGAACCAATGTTCTCTTCCAGAGACTCAATCCAGAATGCCGCTGCAGCCGTGATCGGCGCAATGCATGCAAGGGGTTGCAATATAAAACCTTGTTGAACAAACATTTTCTTAAGGTAACCCTCTAATTTTTTATCCATTGGATCTGAAAAAGCACAGCTATCCTCCACCGGGATAGTGGTACGCTTAGCTAAGGTAGAAACTGCTCCCTCCACCTTAGGGACCGTTTGCCATAAGTCCCTTGTGGTGGCGTCTATTGGAAACATTTTTCTAAATATCGGAGGGGGTGAGAACGGCACACCGGGTCTATCCCACTCCTTAGTAACAATTTCAGTAAGTCTCTTAGGTATAGGAAAAAACCTCAGTACTCGTCGGTACCGCAAAATATTTATCCAACCTACACATTTTCTCTGGTATTGCAACTGTGTTACAATCATTCAGAGCCGCTAACACCTCCCCTAGTAATACACGGAGGTTTTCCAGTTTAAATTTAAAATTTGAAATATCTGAATCCAGTCTGTTTGGATCAGAACCGTCACCCACAGAATGAAGTTCTCCGTCCTCATGTTCTGCCACCTGTGACGCAGTGTCTGACATGGCCCTAATATTATCAGCGCACTCTGTTCTCACCCCAGAGTGATCACGCTTACCTCTTAGTTCTGGTAATTTAGCCAAATCCTCAGTCATAACAGTAGCCATATCCTGTAATGTGATTTGTAATGGCCGCCCAGATGTACTCGGCGCTACAATATCACGCACCTCCCTCTGAGCGGGAGATGTAGGTACTGACACGTGAGGCGAGTTAGTCGGCATAACTCTCCCCTCGTTGTTTGGTGAAATTTGTTCAATTTGTACAGATTGACTTTTATTTAAAGTAGCATCAATACAGTTAGTACATAAATTTCTATTGGGCTCCACTTTGGCATTGCAACAAATGACACAGGTATCATCCTCTGAATCAGACATGTTTAACACACTAGCAAATAAACTTGTAACTTGGAAATACAATTCAATTAGAATAATATTAAAACGTACTGTGCCTTTAAGAAGCACAGAAGATCTATGACAGTTGAAAATTAATAAATTGAAACAGTTATAGCCTCAATCCTTGTAAATAACACAACTTTAGCAAAGGTTTAATCCCATTAGCAAAGATAACAAATTCTGAAAGCAGGAAACAAATTACAGAATAAACGTTTTTTATCTCAGTCAAACTATAATTCTCACAGCTCTGCTGAGAGAAATTACCTCCCTCAAAATAAGTTTTGAAGACCCCTGAGCTCTGTAGAGATGAACCGGATCATGCAGGGAATGCAATGAGTTGCTGACTGAAATATTTGATGCGTAGTAAAAGCGCCAAAAAACGGCCCCTCCCCCTCACACACAGCAGTGAGGGAGAACAGAAACTGTCAGAAAACAGATTAAGCAACTGCCAAGTGGAAAAATAGTGCCCAAACATTTATTCACTCAGTACCTCAATAAATGAAAACGATTTTACATTCCAGCAAAAACGTTAAACATAATCTCTAGTTATTAAACAGCTTTATGTATTTCTTACAGTGTAATTCTAGTGAAGTACCATTCCCCAGAATACTGAAGTGTAAAGTATACATACATGACATTATATCGGTATGGCAGGATTTTCTCATCAATTCCATTGTCAGAAAATAAAAACTGCTACATACCTCTATGCAGATTCATCTGCCCGCTGTCCCCTGATCTGAAGTTTACCTCTCCTCAGATGGCCGAGAAACAGCAATATGATCTTAACTACTCCGGCTAAAATCATAACAAAAACTCTGGTAGATTCTTCTTCAAACTCTGCCAGAGAGATAATAACACACTCCGGTGCTATTTTAAAATAACAAACTTTTGATTGAAGATATAAAACTAAGTATAATCACCATAGTCCTCTCACACATCCTATCTAGTCGTTGGGTGCAAGAGAATGACTGGGAGTGACGTAGAGGGGAGGAGCTATATGCAGCTCTGCTGGGTGAATCCTCTTGCACTTCCTGTTGGGGAGGAGTAATATCCCAGAAGTAATGATGACCCGTGGACTGATCACACTTAACAGAAGAAATAAAGGAATTGCTAGCTTGAGAGCCTTAATCCTGTCTTGAATCTTCTTCAAAGGAGTCTCTACTTGAAGAGAATCAGACAAGGCGTCATACCAAAAAGATGCAGCACTTGACATAGTGGCAATGCAAACGCCAGGTTACCATTGAAGACCTTGATGAACATAAATCTTCTTCAAATAAGCCTCCTGCTTTTGTCCATTGGATCCTTAAAGGAGCAGCTATCATCTATAGGAATAGTAGTTCTCTTAGCCAGAGTAGAAATGCCCCCTTCTACTTTAGGCACCGTGCTCCATGAATTCTTAAAGGAGTCAGCAACAGGAAACATCTTTTTAAAAACAGGGGGCGGGGAAAAGGGAATCCCTGGCTTCTCCCATTCCTGTGCAATAATCTCCATAGCACGGTCTGGAACAGGAAAAACTTCTACAGAGGAAGGAACATCATAGTATTTATTAAAGGGACACTCAAGTCAAAATTAAACTTCATGATTCAGATAGAGCATGCAATTTTAAACAACTTTCCAATTTACTTCCATTAACAAAATGTGCACAGTATTTTTATATCTACACTTTTTGAGTAACCAACTCCTACTGAGCATGTGCAAGAAATCACAGCATATACGTATATGCATTTGTTATTGGCTGATGGCTGTCACATGATACAGGGGGTGTGGAAATAGACGTAACTTTGCAATTTATTTAACAAAAATCTACTACTCATTTGAAGTTCAGACTAAGTGCTATTGCATTGTCTTCTAATCATACATTTGTTGATTAAGCTTATTAGATTTCCTAGGGTTGACAACCGTTTAAAGCAGCAAAAACCTCTTTTAACACTACACAAAGGTGTTCAAGCTTAAATCTGAAGGTTACTACTTCAACCTCAGATGAAGGAATTATACTGACCAAATCTGAGATTTCACCCTCAAATCCTCCTCATCAGAATTATGAGAGAGAGAGCACCTGTGTAGCTGAGTTATCTCTTGCGTTTTCCCTGTAGTATAGAAAAAGCAGATAATGCCGCAGATACTGCAGAGGATACCTGTGCAGCAATTTATACAGGGAAATATACGCCTCCATGAGGCTGACAGGAACTGCAGGGCACTGCATGTGATGCCATAGAGACCAGGGGCGTAGTAGGAAGAGGCTGTGGCACTGTCTGAACAGCGTCATCCTGAGAAACATTTGGCTCATAAGGCAAAAATCTATCTTTATACTTTAGAGTTCACAAAATTGCAAGGGCAAGGCAATTTGGGCTTCTAGGCATAATAAACATTTATTGGAAGAATATTTTCAGATTCCATGGTTAAGTTTAATGCAAAAATTATCACAAAAAAACTTTGTTTAAACAAGTACAGTCTATTAAAGTACCTGCTAATTCACGATAATAAAGCAGTCAGCTTCCGTTAAATGTATAATACAAATTAACCCCCAAACTACTACAGCCACTCTCTGCACCTCAGGTTTACTGAGGAGCCTTACCACCTGTCACAGAGAAAAGTTGAGGCACTCAGATGAGAAGCTGCTGCACCAAGCCGACACAAACGAGAAATGGAGCCGTTCCTCTCGCATCAAAGAAGGCGTGTCACGGGATCGGCAAACCAAGCGGAACAGGAACTGCGCAGTAAAAATTAAAGCACGCTTTTCTCATCCGGAAAAGGAGAAATTAATACAATGGTTTCTGTCGTATCAAAGCCTGCCTTAAATGAGACCTGTCAGTTGGAAGTCAGAATCCCAACGTCCTTAGGTAGCTCAGCCCAACTGCCCGTAAAAGCGGCACAACAGACAGCCGCATAGTAAAATTATTGCCTAATAAACATAGCGCAACTATATGAGACACACACAGTGACTATAAAAAAGCCCTGACATATCACATGCTAAGTGCCTGCACCTGCCATGAAAATCCTGACCCCCAAGGATTTATAAGTCCCAGGTAATGTGCAGAGTGATTTATAATAGGAGATACCTGTCTCCCACTGTATTGATAAATGCCACCAGAAGTGCAGTCTTCCCACCTTAGAAGACAAAAATGCACTTACAGGCATCTAGTCGTCCGGCAGGATGACAACCTACAAAGTGTGAAAAGACACATACTCCTTACATAGACCTGTAGAAAAAAGAAAGAACAGAGTAAACCTACTCTGGCTTTCTATATTAGGGCAGCAAAGTGTTAGAAAAATGCAGCAAGGCCCACCTTACAAGTTCCTAACTGCTTTAAAGCCACCACTACTCTACTGAAGAGATTAACGTGGACTACGGCTAAACCTCCCCCCCAAAAAAAATCTTGCTTGTAGCAAAGGAAAATCCAATTTTCTTCAGACACCAAAACTTCACCTCCTCCATTGACAGAGGCAAAGAGAATGAAAGGGGATGGTGGGTAGGGGAGTGACACTTAACAGCTTTGCTTTGGTGCTCTTTGCCTCCTCCTGCTGGCCAGGAGTGATATTCCCACTAGTAATAGATGATGTCGTGGACTCTCCATATTTTAGGAAAGATAAGGGGTTTATTGTGGCTGTTTGCGCTTGTTGGGTGAAGCGCTCGTATTTGTTTAAATGTGTTTACATATGTATTTATATGTGTATATGTACTTAGACATATATACAGATATAAACAAATAAATTCTGCACATAGGGGAATATGTTCTAAGTATTTATAAATATATGTATATATCTATACCTATATATAATCTCTCTCTCGTTTTCTATATATATATTTAGAGAGAGACATTTTAGTGAAAAAAACATGAGATAAATGTCAAAATATGTATTTATGAATAAATAGAACATATTCAACTTGTAATACGAGTGCTCCACTTGTAAACTGGCCCTATGTGTTTAAATTTGATAACAGAAGTAAAGTGCATGTCCCTATTTATTTTCTAACCCATTAACAGATCAGTTTTCCACCCGCTATTTATCTCTTACTTATTATATTCCTATGTCTAGTACACACTATTCATCCCACTAATTGGGAGCCTCGTTCTCGTAGCATATGGGGACATCCCTCTCCATGTTTTATAATTGATATTTAATAAAGTGTATATTTTATTTCACACCTCCTGGCTACCTCTGTTTTTCTTGTGTAGCCTCGTTCTCATACCATGTCTGACTAGCGCAACAAAGGGGGTTAGTCACGCAGCAATTATAAATATATATGTATTAGCTTATATAAATATATATTTATGTGTTAATATGTGTATAAAAAACTGCCTAGTGCAGCAATTTAAAAAAAATACAACAATTTTTTATTTTTAAGAAGGGACCTTACCTTTTTTTTTGGGGGGGGGGGCAGTTGGAGCAGTTTTAAAAAACTAACTGCTGGTTAATTTTCGGAGCGCTCATCTCCCTGTGCCACTGTCACATTAGCAGTGGCTTTGATGGGAAGGTGAATTTTATACATCAGTATCTTAGTATTAAGACTACATTGGGAAATTTAGTTTTTGCTTTGCTAACCTTGTCTCTGCATAAGGTCAGCAGGCTGTATTTGCTGTGCTCAGGCTGCCCTTTAGGGCAAGGCGAGAGAGAGGTCCCAGGTTTTTGGGCCCCAATACTATCATGAGGGGTGCGGTTATGAGAAGCTGCAATGAAAATTCTGTATTTAGTTTATGAAGAAGTGTTTATGGAGGAGGTGTAATATATAGTATTATTATTTATATATTTTGGCACAGGGATGGGCTTAACAAGAGAAAGGGCAATAAGGGGGCTGGACTGAGAGGCCCCAAAAATGTGACTTGCTTAGGGCCCATTCTAAGGGTGGCCCTGGCTGTGGATGAAAAAAGTAAATTTATGCTTACCTGATAAATTAATTTCTTCTATGGTACGACGAGTCCACGGATTCATCCTTTACTTGTGGGATATTATCCTCCTGCTAACAGGAAGTGGCAAAGAGCACCACAGCAGAGCTATCTATATAGCTCCTCCCTTATTTCCACCCCCCAGTCATTCGACCGAAGGTACAGGAAGAAAAAGGAGAAACTAAAAGGTGCAGATGTGACTGAAGTTTAAAATAAAAATATATAATTTGTCTTAAAATGACAGGGCGGGCCGTGAACTTGTCGTACCATAGAAGAAATTAATTTATCAGGTAAGCAAAAATTTACTTTTCTTCTATAAGGTACGACGAGTCCACTGATTCATCCTTTACTTGTGGGATACAATACCAAAGCTACAGAAGGCACCACTGCTTGAAAAACCTTTCTCCTAAAAATAGCCTCCGAAGAAGCAAAAGTATCAAATTTGTAAAATGTGGAAAATGTATGAAGCGAAGACCAAGTCGCAGCCTTACAAATCTGTTCAACAGAAGCATCATTTTTAAAAGCCCATGTGGAAGCCTCCGCTCTAGTAGAGTGAGCTGTAATTCTTTCAGGAGGCTGCTGTACAGCAGTCTCGTATGCCAAACGGATGATGCTTTTCAGCCAAAAAGAGAGGTAGCTGTAGCTTTTTGACCTCTACGTTTTCCAGAATAGACAACAAACAAAGAAGATGTTTGACGGAAATCTTTGGCCGCTTGCAAGTAAAACTTCAAAGCACGAACCACGTCCAAGTTGTGCAACAGATGCATCTTCTTAGAGGAAGGATTAGAACACAGAGAAGGAACAACAATTTCCTGATTAATATTCTTATTAGTAACAACCTTAGGAAGGAATCCAGGTTTGGTACGCAAAACCACCTTATCAGCATGGAAAACAAGGTGAGTCGCATTGTAATGCAGATAGTTCAGAAACTCTTCGAGCCGAAGAGATAGCAACTAAAAACAGAACTTTCCAAGATAGAAGCTTAATATCTATGGAATGCATAGGTTCAAACGGAACCCCTTGAAGAACTTTAAGAACTAAATTCAAACTCCATGGTGGAGCAACAGGTTTAAACACAGGTTTGATTCTAACTAAAGCCTGACAGAACGACTGAACGTCTGGAACATCTGCCAGACGCTTGTGCAGTAAAATTGATAAAGCAGATATCTGTCCCTTTAGGGAACTAGCTGATAGCCCCTTCTCCAATCCTTCTTGGAGAAAGGACAAAATCCTAGGAATCCTGATCTTACTCCATGAGTAGCCTTTGGATTTGCACCAATAAAGATATTTACGCCATATCTTATGATAAATTTTCCTAGTGACAGGCTTTCGAGCCTGAATCAAGGTATCTATGACTGACTCAGAGAATCCCCGCTTGGATAAAATCAAGTGTTGAATCTCCAGGCAGTCAGCCGCAGAGAAACTAGATTTGGATGCTGGAACGGACCTTGAATCAGAAGGTCCTGTCTCAGTGGCAGAGTCCATGGTGGAAGAGATGACATGTCCACCAGGTCTGCATACTAAGTCCTGCATGGCCACGCAGGTGCTATCAAAATCACAGAAGCTCTCTCCTGTTTGATTCTGGCAATCAAACGAGGAAGGAGAGAAAATGGTGGAAACACATAAGCCAGGTTGAATGACAAGGATACTGCTAGAGCATCTATCAGTACTGCCTGAGGATCCCTTGATCTGGACCCATAACAAGGAAGTTTGGCATTCTGACGAGACGCCATCAGATCCAATTCTGGTGTGCCCCATTGCTGAATCAATTGTGCAAACACCTCCGGATGGAGTTCCCACTCCCCTGGATGAAAAGTCTTGACGACTTAGAAAATCCGCTTTCCAGTTCTCCACTCCTGGGATATAGATTGCTGATAGATGGCAAGAGTGAGTCTCTACCCATCAAATTATTTTGGTAACCTCTATCATCGCTAGAGAACTCTTTGCTCCCCCCTGATGATTGATATATGCTACAGTCATGATATTGTCCGACTGGAATCTTATGAATCTGGCCGAAGCCAGCTGAGGCCACGCCTGAAGCGCGTTGAAGATCGCTCTCAGTTCTAGAATATTTATCGGGAGGAGAGCATCCACCTGAGTCCACAAACCCTGTGCTTTCAGGGAATTCCAGACTGCACCCCAGCCCAATAGGCTGGCGTCCGTCGTCACTATGACCCACGCTGGCCTGCGGAAACACATTCCCTGGGACAGATGATCCTGTGACAACCACCAAAGAAGAGAGTCTCTGGTCTCTTGATCCAGATTTATCTGAGGTGATAAATCCGCATAATCCCCATTCCACTGTTTGACCATGCATAGTTGCAGTGGTCTGAGATACAAGCGAGCAAACGGAACTATGTCCATTGCCGCTACCATGAGTCCGATTACCTCCATACACTGAGCCACTGACGGCCGAGGAATGGAATGAAGAGCTCAGCAGGTGGTTAAAATATTTGATTTCCTGACCTCCGTCAGAAAAATTTCATGTCCCGATCTATCAGAGTTCCCAGGAATGGAACTCTTGTGAGAGGGATAAGTGAACTCTTTTTTATGTTCACCTTCCACCCGTGAGATCTTAGAAAAGCCAACACGATGTCCGAGTGAGACGTGGCTAGTTGGTAAGTTGACGCCTGAATTAAGATATCGTCCAGATAAGGCGCCACTGCTATGCCCCGCAGCCTTAGAACCGCCAGAAGGGACCCTAGCACCTTTGTGAAAATTCTGGGAGCTGTGGCCAACCCGAAGGGAAGAGTCACAAACTGGTAATGCTTGTCCAGAAAGGCGAACCTGAGGAACTGGTGATGATCTTTGTGGATAGGGATGTGTAGATACTCATCCTTTAAGTCCACGGTGGTCATATATTGACCCTTCTGGATCATTGGTAAAATAGTCTGAATGGTCTCCATCTTGAAGGATGGGACTCTGAGGAATTTGTTTAGGATCTTGAGATCTAAAATTGGTCTGAAGGTTCCCTCTTTTTTGGGAACCACAAACAGATTGGAGTAAAACCCCTGCCCCTGTTCTGTTTTCGGAACTGGGCGGATCACTCCCATGGTATATAGGTCTTCTACACAGCGTAAGAACGCCTCTCATTTTGTCTGGTTTACAGACAATTGAGAAAGATGGAATCTCCCCCTTGGAGGAGAATCTTTGAAATCTAGAAGATACCCCTGGGTTACGATTTCTAAAGCCCAGGAGTCCTGAACGTCTCTTGCCCAAGCCTGAGCAAAGAGAGAAAGTCTGCCCCCTACTAGATCCGGTCCCGGATCGGGGGCTACCCCTTCATGCTGTCTTGGTGGCAGCAGCGGGCTTCTTGGCCTGCTTACCTTTGTTCCAAGTCTGGTTAGGTCTCCAGACTGACTTGGATTGAGCAAAATTCCCCTCTTGTTTTGCAGCAGGGGAAGAGGTAGAGGGACCACCTTTGAAGTTTCGAAAGGAACGAAAATTATTTTGTTTGGTCCTCATCTTATTTGTCTTATCCTGAGGATGGGCATGGCCTTTTCCTCCAGTGAAGTATGAAATGATCTCTTTCAGTTCAGGCCCGAATAGGGTCTTACCCTTGAAAGGGATGGCTAAAAGCTTAGACTTTGATGACACGTCAGCGGACTTAAGCCATAACGCTCTACGCGCTAAAATGGCAAAACCTGAATTCTTTGTCGCTAACTTAGCCAGTTGAAAAGCGGCATCTGTAATGAAAGAATTAGCTAGCTTGAGAGCCCTAATTCTATCCAGAATATCATCTAATGGGGTCTCAAACTGAAGAGCCTCCTCCAGAGCCTCGAACCAAAAAGCAGCTGCAGTAGTTACAGGAACAATGCACGCTATAGGTTGCAGAAGAAAACTCTGATGAACAAATATTTTCTTTAGGATACCCTCTAATTTTTTATCCATAGGATCTTTGAAAGCACAACTTTCCTCAATAGGTATAGTTGTACGCTTAGCCAGGGTAGAAATAGCTCCCTCCACCTTAGGGACCGTCTGCCACGAATCCCGCATGGTGTCTGATATGGGAAACATTTTCTTAAAAGTAGGAGGGGGAGCGAACGGAATACCTGGTCTATCCCACTCCTTAGAAACAATGTCCAAAATCCTCTTAGGGACCGGAAAAACATCAGTGTAGGCAGGAACCTCTAGATATCTGTCCATTTTACACAATTTCTCTGGAACTACAATAGGGTCACAATCATCCAGAGTCGCTAAAACCTCCCTGAGCAGCAAGCGGAGGTGTTCTAGTTTAAATTTAAAAGCCGTCATATCTGAGTCTGTCTGAGGTAACATCTGAATTAGAAATCTCTTCCTCAGACAGCAAATCCCTCACCCCCAACTCAGAACATTGTGAGGGTACATCGGATATGGCTAATAAAGCGTCAGAGGGCTCAGCTTTGGTTCTCACACCAGACCTACTGCGCTTCCCCTGCAACCCAGGCAGCTTAGATAAAACCTCTGTAAGGGTAGTATTCATAACTGCGGCCATATCTTGCAGGGTGAAAGAATTAGACGCACTAGAAGTACTAGGCGTCACTTGTGTGGGCATTAATGGTTGTGACACTTGGGGAGCATTAGATGGCATAACCTGATTCCCTTCTGACTGAGAATCATCCTGCGACATACTTTTAGTAGCTAAAATATGTTCTTTGCAATTTATTGACCTTTCAGTGCATGAATGACACATTCTAAGTGGGGGTTCCACAATGGCTTCTAAACAAATAGAACATTGACTTTCTTTAATGTCAGACACGTTGAACAGGCTAGTAATGACCACAAACAAGCTTGAAAACACTTTATTTAGTGAAAAAATAATCTTAAAAAACGGTACTTAGCCTTTAAGAGAAAAAAAGCATACACATTCTGCAAAACTGCTTTAAAATACACCAATCTTTACAAATTTTTTATATAAGACTCAATTTGTGAAGTTAAGTTTGCCCCACAAGAAAAAACAAAATTTATGTTTACCTGATAAATTTATTTCTCTTGTGGTGTATCCAGTCCACGGATCATCCATTACTTGTGGGATATTCTCCTTCCCAACAGGAAGCTGCAAGAGGATCACCCACAGCAGAGCTGTCTATATAGCTCCTCCTCTAACTGCCACTACCAGTCATTCGACCGAAGACAAGCAAGAGAAAGGAGAAACCATAGGGTGAAGTGGTGACTGTAGTTTAAAAATAAAACACACCTGGGGCGGAGCCGGTAGCGACTAAGATGGTCGCATAAACTCCGAGCTCCGTGTAAGCCAGAGACAACTTACGGCATATATGCCATCAGAACAAGGCTAGCCACCTTCACAAATATAAGAGAGGAAAGGCTCATCATGTAAACCATACTGCGCGACCGACAAATGGATGTCGGAACTTTAAGAGGTCATTCTGCAACTAAAGAGAACCCGGAGCCGCATGGCTATAATGGCGACGTAGAGCGGAAACGGCATTGAAACCATCACAGAGTCTCAGGTGGCGCACTTGCAGCAACAACTTCAACCGCATCAGAAAGTCATCTGCGCTGACAAAAACACACTTTACAGGCACGGCTGTTTATGAAAAGAGGCGCAGGATAACTTATGTGACGCCGGCTAAATACAGGTATCTGGCAGTTTATACCATCACATAAAGGGGAGATGACAATATACACGCGGGAGTTTAAGACATAAGACCCCATATAACTCAGCCTGAATAAGGGGATTTGTCCAGATAACTAAGCGGAGGGGCACAATCTTAAACCCATCTACAACAAAACGCCCTATAAAGAGACATAAGCACTTTGTATCAAGACAGATAAACTGCGCACACTATAGATCACGCTTTAAACCCATTTACAGCAAAAAGCCCTATAAAGAGACATAAGCGCTTGGAATTAAGACAGATAAACTGCGCACATTATAGATCACGCTTGAGGGGCACTACTCTCACTGTAGGGGAGAAGACAGATCATACCTAATAACAGGAGTGAGTTTACAAAGATAAGGCCTAGTAACACAAGAAAATATCAAACTTCACATAAGAACTGAAGGGATCTTTCTACCCCAAATGGCCTCTAGGAGGAATATCAAATCGGACAAGGTGTCTAAACCACTATTAAACAAAAATTCTTCAGTGGCCTCCTATTTTAACCCCTCTGAAAGTGCAAACACTCAAACGACAACCACCCCTCCATCAGCAATGGCATCTCCACAATCACAGATAGCACTGAGCGACTCCCAATCGTCAAATGTGGTTCAGGTTCCTTCTAATATATTGTCAGCACTTCCATCTAAGCAGGATATAGCGGACATTGTCCGTGCATGTGTGCGTGAGGAACTTGCAGACCTAAAACAGGACATTAATGCTATAGGGTTCAGGGTGGAAGCCCTTGAAGAAAATAATGACACTATGAGGGAAGATCTGGACAGCTTACAAACTCAAGCAGATAATGTTACTTCTACCATTGAGGCTTTGCATTCTAAAATCGAAGACCTAGAGAACAGAAGTAGAAGAAAAAATCTAAGGATAAGAGGGGTACCTGAATCAGTATTGCCTAAAGATCTGCCTACATACTTGCCTGCCCTGTTTAACCATCTAAAAGGCACTACAGATAAAGAAGAAATACCTTGGGATCGGGCTCATAGAGCCTTGAGAGCTAGGCCACCTGACTCAGCCCCACCTAGGGATATTATTATTAAGTTCAAGAACTACAGAGATAAAGAAGAAATTCTTAATCTATCACGGAAAAATCAACCTATTAGATTCCGGGGCACAGTGGTGCAATTCTATGCAGACCTCTCGCAAAGAACATTGCAAAAACGCAAGGAATTTTCCCCACTGACGCAACTTTTGCGCAATAAACGTATCCCATACAGATGGGGTTTCCCTACTCATCTTGTAGTAATTCATGAAGAGAGAAGAGTGATATGTGACGACATTTCAGAAGCTTCAAGATTCTGTGAAATACTACATCTGGATCTGCCGGATCTTAACAACCCACCTCAAGCAGGTTCTTCAACCATTAACCAGCAGCGTGAACGAAATAACTGGTCCCTGACTCCAGCTAAACCGCAGAGGCGCCCTGCAGCCGCAAGGGCATTAAAAGTTGGCACCTGAGCATGGACAGACCCTAACTCACCTTACTATAGCGAAACACTAGGACCTATATCCATTTACAATGTTGTTTATACCGCATAGTCCTATCTGTACGGGAAACCGTAGGACATTAGCTTGCAGACGACATCTCCTGCAACCCCTGTTGGGAATCCTGGATACGTGAGTATGATTGTAATATCTGTGATGAAAGGCATCTCCTAAGGACATAGCCAAAGACTTTCAGTGGAACTTAACAGTAGATAACATCTCACTACTAGTTTTCAAGAACGTTCTCATTACTTTAGTTATGCTAGTAAATTGATCTATTGCAGATAATCTAATATACTCTTTGATATGTTATCATACGTTCCCTGTTGTCAAAGCCTTTAAGACTTTTAATATAGGCTTACATTTATTTCCCTCAGTTACTTATTTGTTATTTACATTGGTGTAAAGGTAGTCACTTTGCCTGCGCTAATGGTTAATATGTCACATCTCGGGCAATTCGAGCCGAGACGAATATGTTATTTTTGTTGTTATTACAGTTATTTATGTTATATTACCAGTTACAGGTTACCTATTATGATGAGCTATGTATTACTGTTCCAATGTCTGAAAAATTATTTTAGCATGTGTGCAAGGTTCAAGAAAGGTGCAGATCACTTCAGCAAACTGATTAATGGCCACTAAGCAAACATCAACACCACTTACAATACTTACTCAGAATGTTAAAGGGTTTCTCTCTCCTTGTAAAAGGTCAAAGGCTCTATCGGATCTATATAAGAAAAAGGCTGACATATTGTTTTTGCAGGAGACACATTTTAAAAAATCACAAATCCCGAAATATTTTGGTAAGCACTACACGCAGCATTTTCACAACACTGCGTTAACCAAACACTGTGGGGTCAGTATTTTAATTCGCAAAAATATCCCTTTTACGCTTTTGCAGTCAGCCAAAGATGGGGAAGGTAGGTTTTTGGGAATAACAGGTTTACTATACGGCAGGCCAATCACATTAGTTAATATCTATGCCCCTAATACTCAACATATACCATTTTTTAAAACAATGTTCCGTAAAATATTAGATATTGCTAAAGGCCCAATATTTCTCGGAGGCGACTTCAATCTCCCATTTCAACCCTCCATAGACACCTCCAACCCGCAACCTAGAACATCAAAAGGCACCCTGTCATACTTATGGAAGGCTCTGAGAGATTATAACCTATACGACATTTGGCGCTTTACACACCCTTCAACAAAAGACTACACTTTCTATTCTCACCCCTCACAGTCATACAGTAGGATAGACTATCTCCTCACGAATCAAGCAGGCCTCTCCTTAATAAACAACTCTGCAATTTTACCTACATCTTGGTCTGACCACTCGGCAGTAAAGATACAGATCGCATGGTCTAATACACCTACAAGCCCCTTCCAATGGAGATTGGATGACTCATTACTGACGCATCCACTCTTTGTAGACCATCTTTCTAAAACAATAGAGGAATACTTCCAGATCAATAATGATTCGGTGAAGGATCCATATGTGGTTTGGGAAGCTCATAAATGCACACTAAGAGGGGAATTCATAAAATATAAGGCACATATCCAAAAAACTTCTAGACAGCTCTACACAACCTTGACTTCCAGATTGGGTCATTTAGAATACACGCATAAGAAAGACCCCAAAAATACCTCTATCCTACATGAAATAGGTGAAGTTAGAGAACAATTAGAAACATTTCTTGCTCTAGAACATCAGAAAACTGCTCTGAAACTAAAACAAAAATTTTATCATGAAAGTAACAAAGCAGGTAAAATGCTGGCCAGGAACCTCAAGAGAACTAGGTTAAAATCATTTATACACGAACTAAAATCCCCCCACAACACTACTGTAAATACAACCCCAGATATCCTAAACCAGTTTCATGAATATTATTCAACTCTCTATAATTTACAAGATAAGGCCTCAGACACTGACATACAGTTTAAAGAACTCATTCAAACATATTTAACTTCATGTAATCTTCCTTCAATTTCCCCGGAACAACAGGAGGCATTAGACTCCTCAATAACTCAAAACGAAATCCTAGCAGCTATAAAAGACCTAACCCCAGGTAAAAGCCCAGGCCCAGATGGATTTTCTGCTAAATACTACCAGACATTTGCCTCAACCCTTACCCCGTCCCTATACAAGCTTTACAACAACATGTCCTTTGATAATCCACCCCCTCCCTCGATGCTGGCAGCATATATCGTAGTACTCCCGAAACCGGGCAAGACTCCCGATACACCAGCAAACTTCCGACCCATCTCCTTGTTAAACATCGACACCAAAATATACGCGAAGATAATAGCGAATAGACTGTCTAATTTACTCCCTCAACTAATTCATTACAATCAAGTTGGTTTTACCACATACCGTGAGGCTAGAGACAACACCATTAAAATACAAACACTGATTTGCCATGCATCAAAAGCAAAAATCCCCACAATCTTCGCGTCCTTGGACGCGGAAAAAGCCTTTGATCGGCTGAATTGGACCTTTCTTGAACAAATTTTGATCAAATTTGGTTTCCCCGACACATTTATTTCTAAAATAATGTCCCTATATAGTACCCCAAACGCACAAATTAGACTGAACGACGCTACGTCACCGACCTTTACTATCCATAACGGCACACGACAGGGCTGCCCCCTATCCCCACTGCTGTTTGCTTTAGCTATGGAGGCCCTGGCAACTAGAATTAGAAACAATGGGAATATTTCTGGCATAAAAATCCAAGAGAGAGATTACAAGGTCTCTCTATATGCAGATGACATCCTGTTATCTATAACTAACCCACTTATCTCCATGCCCGAACTCCACAAGGAATTTCAAATTTACGGTAGGTTATCAAATTTCAAGATCAATGCCTTAAAATCTGAATTTATGGGAGTGGAAACCTCAGTGACGGAACTTAATCACATACAATCCACATACCAATATAGGCTTCAGAAGAACTCTTTAAAATATCTAGGCATTAATGTTACACTTAACCCTCAAAATATGTTTAATGCAAACTATACCCCCCTACTGCACAATATACAGAAAGAACTACAAGCCTGGCACAACAAAACATTATCGTGGCTAGGTAGACTACATGCCATAAAAATGACTATCTTGCCAAAAATCCTATATATTTTTCAAACTATTCCACTCGCGCTACCCAACCCCTTTCTCAACAAACTCCAAAACATACTAAACACTTTCCTATGGAACAACAGACGCCCTAGAATAGCAAAAAATATCATCTATCGCCCTAAACTACAGGGAGGGTTGGGCATGCCAAACTTACATTATTACTTTATGGCATGTACACTCACACGGATAATAGATTGGTGTAAACATGGTATACACAAAGAATGGGTAAAACTAGATCATGATTTAGCACAAAATACACAACTAGGAGCAAGCTGTTGGGTACCTCACATTCACAGGACTCTAGATCCATCTACATCAGAAATAACCAGACTCACCTTTAAAACATGGGACAAATGCCTCATTAAATTCCCGTCGTTTTCCAGTTTACCATCCCCTCTAACCCCCCTAAAACATAATCCTGAAGCACAGAGATTTCACCATATTCCATATACAGGGGATTTAACCTTAAGAGATGTTTTCCCATGTAGCCTGGCAATGGACGACAAATCCCTTAAACCCAAGAAGGTCTTGCAGGAAACTTTTGGAAGTTATTTCAACCCGTGGTTTAGATATTTTCAGTTAAATCACTATTTGAACACACATACTAAGCGCACACAATTTTATAGAACATTATCCCCCTTTGAGTCTATATGCAGATCCGACACTTACTCTAAAGGTTCTCTCTCTATAATCTATAAACTGCTGCTAGACCACCATTCTAAAAATCTCCCAACTTACACAAATAAATGGTCAGAGGAACTCCAAATTCCTATTTCATCGAAACAATGGGCAAGAATATTTAACAATATGTGCTCTCATACATCATCTATAGCTCAGCTGGAATCCAACATAAAACTGCTATGCAGGTGGTACAAAACCCCAGTTAAGTTAGCCGCGATGTATGGCCTTAACGACAATAAGTGTTGGAGAGCATGTGGAAGGGTGGGTAACTACCACCACATCTGGTGGACATGCCCTCTTATTGGCCAATATTGGAAAGATATCCACCTAGCCATCAAACAGTCAATTAACATTGAGATACCCCTAGATCCCCTCATAGTTTTATTTAATAGCACACCAAAAATTAAATGTAAATTGAGACAAAAGCTAATAATTATTCTACTCAACTGCGCTAGACGGTTGATACCCAGGAAATGGAAGTCAACTACTGCTCCTTTACTGTCGGAGTGGCGCTCTTTAGTTAATCACACACTAGCAATGGAAAAGTATTATTATTGTGCTACGAAAAGATTAGACGATTTTTTAGCAATAAACTTAATATGGGAAGAATATTGCCATTCCATACAATGTACTGAACCTAATGTATCATAAATCTAATAGAGTATAGAATAAGTCACTTGATGTAGAACCCTGAGATAACTGTTAAAGGGAGAATTAACAATATAACTTTGCAAGATTTAATAAAGTGACTAATAGAAACTTAATGTATCAGGAACAGTGAAGGGAAAATTGGGGATCAAATCGTACTGTGACCAAATCCAATTCACCTGTATCCATCCCTTTTTATGTACTTTCTTTTTTCCCTTTTTTTTTTTTTTCTTTTTATTGATGAATGATGTAACCTGTTTCGTTCTGTCTGTTTATTTGTTTCAATAAAAAATTAAAAAAAAAAAAATAAAAAAAAAATAAATAAAAATAAAACACACCTGCCTTAAAATGACAGGGCGGGCCGTGGACTGGATACACCACAAGAGAAATAAATTTATCAGGTAAGCATAAATTTTGTTTTCTCTTGTAAGGTGTATCCAGTCCACGGATCATCCATTACTTGTGGGATACCAATACCAAAGCTATAGGACACGGATGAAGGGAGGGACAAGGCAGGTGCTTAAACGGAAGGCACCACTGCCTGCAAAACCTTTCTCCCAAAAATAGCCTCCGAAGATGCAAAAGTATCAAATTTATAGAATTTTGAAAAAGTATGAAGCGAAGACCAAGTCGCCGCCTTACAAATCTGTTCAACAGAAGCCTCATTCTTAAAAGCCCATGTGGAAGCTACCGCTCTAGTAGAATTAGCTGTAATCCTTTCAGGAGGCTGCTGGCCAGCAGTCTCATAAGCTAAGCGTATTATACTCCTTAGCCAAAAAGAAAGAGAAGTTTCAAAAGCCTTTTGGCCTCTCCTCTGTCCAGAGTAGACAACAAACAATGCAGATGTTTGACGAAAATCTTTAGTAGCTTGTAAATAAAACTTTAAAGCACGAACCACGTCAAGATTGTGTAAAAGACATTCCTTCTTTGAAGAAGGATTAGGACACAGTGACGGTACAACAATCTCCTGATTGATATTTTTATTAGATACCACCTTAGGTAGAAAACCAGGTTTGGTAAGTAACACTACCTTATCGGAATGAAAAATGAGATAAGGAGAATCACATTGTAAAGCAGATAACTCCGAAACTCTTCGAGCTAAAGAGATAGCTACTAAAAACAAAACTTTCCAAGATAAGAGCTTAATATCTATGGAATGCAAAGGTTCAAACGGAACCCCTTGAAGAACCTTAAGAACTAAATTTAAACTCCAAGGCGGAGCAACAGGTTTAAACACAGGCTTAATTCTGACTAAAGCCTGACAAAACGCCTGCACGTCTGGAACCTCAGCCAGACGTTTGTGCAAAAGAATAGACAGAGCAGAAATCTGTCCCTTTAAGGAACTTGCTGACAAACCCTTCTCCAATCCATCTTGGAGAAAAGATAATATCCTAGGAATCCTGACCTTACTCCATGAGTAACCCTTGGATTCACACCAATGAAGATATTTACACCATATCTTATGATAGATTTTCCTGGTGACAGGCTTTCGCGCCTGTATTAAGGTATCAATGACCGACTCGGAGGAACCACGCTTTGATAAAATCAAGCGTTCAATCTCCAAGCAGTCAGCCGCAGAGAAATTAGATTTGGATGGTTGAAAGGACCCTGAAGTAGAAGGTCCTGTTTCAGAGGCAGAGTCCATGGTGGAAAGGATGACATGTCCACCAGATCTGCATACCAAGTCCTGCGTGGCCACGCAGGTGCTATCAAAATCACTGATGCTCTCTCCTGCTTGACCTTGGCAATCAGACGAGGGAGCAGAGGAAACGGTGGAAACACATAAGCCAGGTTGAAGGACCACGGCGCTGCTAGAGCATGTATCAGTGCTGCCTTGGGATCCCTGTACCTGGATCCGTAACAAGGAAGCTTGGCGTTCTGGCGAGACGTCATGAGATCCAGTTCTGGTTTGCCCCAACATTGAATCAACTGTGCAAACACCTCCGGATGGAGCTCCCACTCCCCCGGATGAAAAGTCTGTTGACTTAGAAAATCCACCTCCCAGTTCTCTACTCCTGGGATATGGATAGCTGATAGGTGGCAAGAGTGAATCTCTGCCCAATGAATTATCTTTGAAACCTCCAACATCGCTAGGGAACTCCTTGTTCCCCCTTGATGGTTGATGTAAGCTACAGTCGTGATGTTATCCGACTGAAATCTGATGAACCTCACTGCCGCTAGCTGAGGCCAAGCCTGAAGAGCATTGAATATCGCTCTTAGTTCCAGAATGTTTATCGGAAGGAGAGCCTCCTCCTGAGTCCATGACCCCTGAGCCTTCAGAGAGTTCCAGACTGCCCCCCATCCCAGAAGGCTGGCATCTGTTGTTACTATTGTCCAATCTGGCCTGCGGAAGGTCATACCTTTGGACAGATGGACTCGAGATAGCCACCAGAGAAGAGAATCCCTGGTCTCTTGATCCAGATTTAGTAGAGGGGACAAATCTGTGTAATCCCCATTCCACTGACTGAGCATGCAGAGTTGCAGCGGTCTGAGATGTAGGCGGGCAAACGGCACTATGTCCATTGCCGCTACCATTAAGCCGATTACTTCCATACACTGAGCCACCGAAGGGCGAGAAGTAGAATAAAGAACACGGCAGGAATTTAGAAGTTTTGACAACCTGGCCTCTGTCAGGTAAATCCTCATTTCTACAGAATCTATCAGAGTTCCCAGGAAGGAAACTCTTGTGAGAGGGGATAGAGAACTCTTCTTTTCGTTCACTTTCCACCCATGAGACCACAGGAATGCCAGAACAATGTCCGTATTGGACTTGGCAATTTGGAAATTCGACGCCTGTAGCAGAATGTCGTCTAAGTAAGGGGCTACTGCTATGCCCCGTGGCCTTAGGACCGCCAGAAGTGACCCCAGAACCTTCGTAAAGATTCTTGGTGCCGTAGCTAACACAAAGCGAAGAGCCACAAACTGGTAATGCCTATCTAGGAAGGCAAACCTGAGAAACTGATGATGATCTTTGTGTATCGGAATGTGAAGATAAGCATCCTTTAAGTCCACGGTAGTCATGTATTGACCCTCCTGGATCATAGGTAGGATGGTTCGAATAGTCTCCATCTTGAAAGATGGGACCCTGAGAAATTTGTTTAGGATCTTGAGATCTAAGATTGGTCTGAAGGTTCCCTCTTTCTTGGGAACCACAAATAGATTTGAATAGAATCATTGCCCCTGTTCCTCCTTTGGAACTGGGTGGATCACTCCCATAACTAGGAGGACTTGAACACAATGTAAGAATGCCTCTCTCTTTATCTGGTCTGCAGATAATTGTGAAAGGTGAAATCTTCCTTTTGGGGAAGAAGCTTTGAAGTCCAGAAGATATCCCTGGAACACAATTTCCAATGCCCAGGGATCCTGGACATCCCTTGCCCAAGCCTGGGCGAAGAGAGAAAGTCTGCCCCCTACTAGACCCGTTACCGGATCGGGACCAATCTTTCATGCTGCCTTAGAGGTCTTTCAAGGTACTATAAACCAAATTAGACTCCTTATCCAGATTTGAGCAAAATAGTTTGATGCTAGATGATTGTCTTTTTGTTGTATTACAATCCTCTTTACATATAAGGTTAATAAAGGATTACCTTTAAGATCCGGTACTTTTGATATTTAATGTAAGCCGAGTCTACCTTTGTTCTCGGATGTTCTTTTGTTGAATGTCGCTCCTTAGTGGTGCTGTTTGGTTTTTGATAATGTCTTTTAGAAAAGCCAAAAGAAGAGACAAATATACAGCACCGTCCTGTGCTAAGTTGGACGCCAAAAAACACTCCGTGTCTATTTCCGAGACATGCCCACATATGTGGGGGTGACGTCAGGGGTTATGCTTCCTGGCCGGTTCAGGCAAAATTTCCAGGTGTCTCCGTGTATTGGCAACGCGTTTCAGCTCTCCAGAGCCTTTGTCAAGCCATCATGGCACTAAGGAGCGACATTCAACAAAAGAACATCCGAGAACAAAGGTAGACTCGGCTTACATTAAATATCAAAAGTACCGGATCTTAAAGGTAATCCTTTATTAACCTTATATGTAAAGAGGATTGTAATACAACAAAAAGACAATCATCTAGCATCAAACTATTTTGCTCAAATCTGGATAAGGAGTCTAATTTGGTTTATAGTACCTTGAAATATCCTGTGGAAAGGAATGTGGTATATGGCTTCTCTAATACGTGCACTTTAAAGAACTGTGAAAGCTACACCGCTGCTTTCTGAGATCTCTACAGAGTGTTTTTTAACCAATATATTGTTGATAAGTCAATTATATATATTTTCTGCTAGAACAGCTCTCTTTCTATATGGTAATAGGAGTTTTATCATAGATAGTAGTATCTTGAAAGTATTTTACACCCTTTTAACCATTGACAGTTTTTTTAAAATTGGTACCAATTAGGATATATCACAGTTTTTTAGTATATATTGTATATTTTTTAAACCGATTTTGTTTTGATGAAATAATAAATTAATAAATTTATATAACGATAATACTCTCTGTTTGCTCATAGTATTACACCCTTGGACTTTGAGTTAGCACAAATAAATCACTATACATAAAGATTCATTAATATATCTTCCTAATAGCCATTTTAAAGATCAATTTGCCTGGTAGTGTTTCCATATTACCTTTTGGCGCTCACATATAACCCCCTATTGTTTGATTGTAATATTTTTATCCACAAGCCTTGGGATTGCCTGTTTTTATGTGTAGCCTTTGATCTGTTCCAGCGCTTGTTTTTCTTTTACCTTTCTTGGCCTGTTTACCTTTGTTCCAAGCCTGGCTAGGTCTCCAGACCGGCTTGGACTGGGCAAAATTTCTCTCTTGTTTTGTATTAGAGGAAGATGATGCTGCGCTCGTCTTAAAGTTTCGAAAGGCACGAAAATTAGTTTGTTTGGTCCTTAATTTGTTAGACCTATCCTGAGGAAGGGCATGACCTTTTCCTCCAGTAATATCAGAAATGATCTCCTTCAGTCCAGGCCCGAATAGGGTCTGCCCCTTGAAGGGAATATTGAGAAGCTTAGACTTTGATGTAATGTCAGCTGACCAGGATTTAAGCCATAGCGCCCTACGCGCCTGAATCGCAAAACCTGAGTTCTTAGCCGTTAGTTTAGTTAAATGAACAACGGCGTCAGAAACAAATGAATTGGCTAGCTTAAGCGCTTTAAGCTTGTCAAGTATATCATCCAATGGATCTACCTGTAAGGCCTCTTCCAGAGACTCAAACCAGCAGGCCGCAGCAGCAGTGACCGGGGCAATGCATGCAAGAGGCTGGAGAATAAAACCTTGTTGAATAAACATTTTCTTAAGGTAACCCTCTAACTTTTTATCCATTGGATCTAGGAAAGCACAACTGTCCTCGACGGGGATAGTTGTACGCTTAGCTAGGGTAGAAACTGCTCCCTCCACCTTATGGACCGTTTGCCATAAGTCCCGTGTAGCGGCATCTATTGGAAACATTTTGTAAAAAATAGGAGGGGGAGCGAACGGTACGCCTGGTCTATCCCATTCCTTAGTAATAATTTCTGAAAACCTTTTAGGTATTGGAAAAACATCAGTGTAAACAGGTACTGCATAGTCTACACAATTTCTCTGGCACTATAATGGTGTCACAGTCATCCAGAGTAGCTAAAACCTCCCTGAGCAACACGCGGAGGTGTTCAAGCTTAACTTTAAATGTTGACATATCAGAATCAGGTTGAAGGATCTTCCCTGAGTCAGAAAAATCACCCACAGGAAGAAGTTCTCCTGCCTCAGCTTCTGCATATTGTGAGGGGATATCAGACATAGCTACTAAAGCGTCAGAGTGCTCTGTATTTTTTCTAGCCCCAGAGCTGTCTCGCTTTCCTTGTAACCCTGGTAGTTTGGACAATACCGCTGTAAGGGTATGATCCATAACTGCAGCCATGTCTTGTAAAGTAAACGCCATGGGCGCGCTAGATGAACTTGGCGCCTCTTGAGAGGGAGTCAAAGGTTCTGACACGTGAGGCGAGTTAGTCGGCATAACTTCCCCCTTGTCAGTTTCCTCTGGTGATAAATCTTTTAAAGACAGAATATGATCTTTATAACTTAAAGTAAAATCAGTACATTTGGTACACATTCTAAGAGGGGGTTCCACAATGGCTTCTAAACATAATGAACAAGGAGTTTCCTCTATGTCAGACATGTTTAAACAGACTAGCAAGGAAACCAGCAAGCTTGGAAAACACTTTGATAAATGTAAACAAGCAAAAAATAAAAATGGTACTGTGCCTTTAAGAGAAACAAATTTTGTCAGAAATTGAAAAACAGTGATAAAAATTAATTTTTACAGTGTGTATAATAGACTAACAGAGCATTGCACCCACTTGCAAATGGATGATAAACCCCTTAGTTTCAAAACCGGATCAAAAAAACGATATAAACGTTTTTTTAACAATCACAACAAACTGCCACAGCTCTGCTGTGGCCCTACCTGCCCGTATAACGACTTTGAAAGGCACAAAAACCCTTTAGAGAGGTCCTAAGTGTTCAGGGGACTCCTTCAGGTAAACTGGATGTCTCAAGCTGCAAAATCTAATGCGCATTTAGGCGCGAAAATAGGCCCCTCCCAACCTGTATTCACAGTGAGAGGGCCTAACAAAACTATCCCTAGGCAAAATCTAGCCAACCATGTGGAAAAAACTGGGCCCCAATAAAGTTTTATCACCAATATGTATAAAAAAACGTTTAAACACTTCCAGCAAACGTTTTATGTTTCAGTAATGTGAGAAAGTAATAAGAATATTACCTTTTACAGCAAGCATGATACTAGTCGTTATTAAATCACTGTAATCAGGCTTACCTTAAATAAATCCGGTATTAACAGCATTTTCTAGAATATTCATTTCTCTAGAAAAATTTAAACTGCACATACCTCATAGCAGGAGACCCTGCACGCCATTCCCCCAGCTGAAGTTACCTCTCTCTTCAGTTATGTGTGAGAACAGCAATGGATCTTAGTTACAACCTGCTAAGATCATCAAAGACCACAGGCAGACTCTTCTTCTACTTTCTGCCTGAGGCTAAAATAGTACAACTCCGGTACCATTTGAAAATAACAAACTTTTGATTGAAGATAAACTAAATAAAAACACCACATCTCTAGCTACTTCCTATCTTGTTGAGAGCTGCAAGAGAATGACTGGTAGTGGCAGTTAGAGGAGGAGCTATATAGACAGCTCTGCTGTGGGTGATCCTCTTGCAGCTTCCTGTTGGGAAGGAGAATATCCCACAAATAATGGATGATCCGTGGACTGGATACACCTTACAAGACAAATAAACATTTAACCCCTTATTGTGAAAACCGGATCGATAATAAGGCCTAAATCCGGAAAAAACACCCCCAGCACCTCGCCACAGCCCTGCTGTGGTGTCTACCTACCCTCAGGGATTGGAAAAATGGGGATAAAGCTTCGATTTGGCCCAATACTTCCACAAGGGCCCTCCGGAGTTGGAGCTTGCTGCTTGCTTAGTAAATACAACTGCGCATCTGAGGCGCGAAAATAGGCCCCGCCCATCTCACTCGATGTTTTGTAGGCCTAAATGAACCGCACCAGAGCGGTTCCAAACTAGCCATGTGGGTTCTGAGACCCAAAAAATAAGCCAAGTGTACCCTCAATAAAGTTGCCAAAAAACATTATTGCCCAAAAAACGTTAACAGCACTCCCAGTTCACAAAACGTTTGCCCACAAACATTCAAAACTCAGTGTCAACCATTTTTTAATCAGCCCCTTATGCAAGCTTAGTAATACCCTTCTATAACTCTTAGGATTACTGCTTACCCTTACCCTCATGTGGATACTGTCAGCCTTTCTGAAATACCACAGTCTCTCCAGAAAAAAAATGACTGAACATACCTCACTGCTATATAGCATGAAAACGTTCCTCACACTGAAGTTTCCTGTACTGCTCAGCCTCTGTGGGAACTGTTCTGGATCTTAGTGACAAATGCTAAGATCATCAGCCTCCAGGCAGAAGTCTTCATCCATCTGCTGCCTGAGAGTAAATAGTACACACCGGTAGCATTTAAAATAAAAAACTCTTGCTTGAAGAAAATAAAAACTAACATTTTATCACCTCTTTCACTTTACCCTTCCTAGTACTTAGAGTAGGCAAAGAGAATGACTGGGGGGTGGAGCTAAGGGAGGAGCTATATAGACAGCTCTGCTGTGGTGCCCTTTGCCACTTCCTGTTAGCAGGAGGATAATATCCCACAAGTAAAGGATGAATCCGTGGACTTGTCGTACCTTATAGAAGAAATGGCACTGTCCATAGAAATAGAGCAGGAAAAAAAGTTTGATGGCTTCACACCCCGCTGAACCCTTTTGACCACCAGCACTGCACTTTGAAGTGAGCTTAACATTATGGGCATTATATTTCCCACACAAGCACTGAAACTACAATTCCATTATACCATGCACAATCCAAGTGCTGTGCAGTGGCCACAAGGCATGAATGCACCCTTTAAATAACACATGGCTGTACTGAAGCAGGGCTTGCAAATCTTGGAGTCAATTGGTAAGGTGCCATTGTCTACTGTTGGCTTACTATATGTAATACAAATTCTATTTATTTAATAAACAGCAAGCAGTATGTGTTGTCTGCTGTGGTATAAAATGTATCAGTGCTGGGATTAGAATGGATAAGAAAACCGCGAGTGGCATACGGTTATAATGCAGGAGGAAATAGACACCTTAATTACCTATAGTTATTTCATTTATCTCTACACCAGTAAAACTTTACAGTCTAGTAGAATACCCATCCTGTTGAACACCAATTACAATTTGTACCCCAGGCCACAGTGAGAAAGCATTTTTAGTTTTCTTAAGGTAGGAAGGGAAAAATGAGAATCTCACATTAACCCTTTAAGGACACAGCTTTCAGTTTGCTCAATTGTTTTATGACGGAAAAAATCCGTCATATGTCCTTAAGAGGTTAAATCAGAATTTTGGACATCTTTTTTTTTTTTTTAAAACCCACTGGAAGATCCCACTTATGTCAGATATATTATAAAAAACATAATTTATGCTTACCTGATAAATGTATTTCTCTTGTAGTGTATCCAGTCCACGGATCATCCATTACTTGTGGGATATTCTCCTTCCCAACAGGAAGTTGCAAGAGGATCACCCACAGCAGAGCTGTTATATAGCTCCTCCCCTCACTGCCATATCCAGTCATTCGACTGAAACAAGATGAGAAAGGAGAAACCATAGGGTGCAGTGGTGACTGTAGTTTAATTAAAATTTAGACCTGCCTTAAAATGACAGGGCAGGCCGTGGACTGGATACACTACAAGAGAAATAAATTTATCAGGTAAGCATAAATTATGTTTTCTCTTGTTAAGTGTATCCAGTCCACGGATCATCCATTACTTGTGGGATACCAATACCAAAGCTAAAGTACACGGATGATGGGAGGGACAAGGCAGGAACTTAAACGGAAGGAACCACTGCCTGTAGAACCTTTCTCCCAAAAATAGCCTCCGAAGAAGCAAAAGTGTCAAATTTGTAAAATTTTGAAAAGGTGTGAAGCGAAGACCAAGTCGCAGCCTTGCAAATCTGTTCAACAGAGGCCTCATTTTTAAAGGCCCAGGTGGAAGCTACAGCTCTAGTAGAATGAGCTGTAATCATTTCAGGGGGCTGCTGTCCAGCAGTCTCATAGGCTAAGCGTATTATGCTCCGAAGCCAAAAGGAGAGAGAGGTTGCCGAAGCTTTTTGACCTCTCCTCTGTCCAGAGTAAATGACAAACAAGGCAGATGTTTGACGAAAATCTTTAGTAGCTTGTAAGTAAAACTTCAAGGCACGGACTACGTCCAGATTATGCAAAAGACGTTCCTTCTTTGAAGAAGGATTAGGACACAATGATGGAACAACAATCTCTTGATTGATATTCCTGTTAGAAACCACCTTAGGTAAAAACCCAGGTTTGGTACGCAGAACTACCTTGTGTGAATGAAAAATCAGATAAGGAGAATCACAATGTAAGGCAGATAGCTCAGAGACTCTTCGAGCCAAGGAAATAGCCATCAAAAACAGAACTTTCCAAGATAAAAGTTTAATATCAATGGAATGAAGGGATTCAAACAGAACTCCCTGAAGAACTTTAAGAACCAAGTTTAAGCTCCACGGGGGAGCAACAGTTTTAAACACAGGCTTAATCCTAACCAAAGCCTGACAAAATGCCTGGACGTCTGGAACTTCTGCCAGACGCTTGTGCAAAAGAATAGACAGAGCAGAGATCTGTCCTTTTAAAGAACTAGCTGATAAGCCTTTGTCCAAACCCTCTTGGAAAAAGGACAATATCCTAGGAATCCTAACCTTACTCCATGAGTAACTCTTGGATTCACACCAATAGATATTTACGCCATATCTTATGGTAGATTTTCCTGGTGACAGGCTTCCGAGCCTGTATTAAGGTATCAATGACTGACTCGGAGAAGCCACGCCTTGATAGAATCAAGCGTTCAATCTCCATGCAGTCAGTCTCAGAGAAATTAGATTTGGATGATTGAAAGGACCTTGTATTAGAAGGTCCTGCCTCAGAGGCAGAGTCCATGGTGGAAGAGATGACATGTCCACTAGGTCTGCATACCAGGTCCTGCGTGGCCACGCAGGCGCTATCAGAATCACTGATGCTCTCTCCTGTTTGATTTTGGCAATCGAGGGAGCAGAGGAAACGGTGGAAACACATAGGCCAGGTTGAAGTACCAAGGAGCTGCTAGAGCATCTATCAGCGTTGCTCCTCCGGGTCCCTGGACCTGGATCTGTAACAAGGAAGCTTGGCGTTCTGGCGAGAAGCCATGAGATCCAGTTCAAGTTTGCCCCAACGATGGACCAGTTGAGCAAACACCTCCGGATGGAGTTCCCACTCCCCTGGATGAAAAGTCTGACGACTTAGAAAATCCACCTCCCAGTTCTCTACGCCTGGGATGTGGATTGCTGACAGGTGGCAAGAGTGAGACTCTGCCCAGCGAATTATCTTTGAGACTTCTAACATCGCTAGGGAACTCCTGGTTCCCCCTTGATGGTTGATGTAAGCCACAGTCGTGATGTTGTCCGACTGAAATCTGATGAACCTCAGTGTTGCTAACTGAGGCCAAGCTAGAAGAGCATTGAATATTGCTCTTAACTCCAGAATATTTATTGGGAGGAGTTTCTCCTCCTGAGTCCACGATCCCTGAGCCTTCAGGGAGTTCCAGACTGCGCCCCAACCTAGAAGGCTGGCATCTGTTGTTACAATCGTCCAATCTGGCCTGCGAAAGGTCATACCCTTGGACAGATGGACCCGAGAAAGCCACCAGAGAAGAGAATCTCTGGTCTCTTGATCCAGATTTAGTAGAGGGGACAAATCTGAGTAATCCCCATTCCACTGACTTAGCATGCATAATTGCAGCGGTCTGAGATGCAGGCGCGCAAATGGCACTATGTCCATTGCCGCTACCATTAAGCCGATTACTTCCATGCACTGAGCCACTGACGGGCGTGGAATGGGATGAAGGACACGGCAAGCATTTAGAAGTTTTGATAACCTGGACTCCGTCAGGTAAATTTTCATCTTTACAGAATCTATAAGAGTCCCTAGGAAGGAGACTCTTGTGAGTGGTGATAGAGAACTCTTTTCCACGTTCACTTTCCACCCATGCGACCTCAGAAATGCCAGAACTATCTCTGTATGAGACTTGGCAATTTGAAAGCTTGACGCCTGTATCAGGATGTCGTCTAGATACAGAGCCACCGCTATGCCTCGCGGTCTTAGAACCGCCAGAAGTGAGCCCAGAACCTTTGTAAAAATTCTCGGGGCAGTGGCCAACCCGAAGGGAAGAGCTACAAATTGGTAATGCCTGTCTAGAAAGGCAAACCTTAGGAACCGATGATGATCTTTGTGAATCGGTATGTGAAGGTAGGCATCCTTTAAGTCCACTGTGGTCATGTACTGACCCTCTTGGATCATGGGTAGGATGGTCTGAATAGTTTCCATTTTGAATGATGGAACTCTGAGGAATTTGTTTAAGATCTTTAGATCCAAGATTGGTCTGAAGGTTCCCTCTTTCTTGGGAACCACAAACAGATTTGAATAAAATCCCTGTCCTTGTTCCGTCCACGGAACTGGATGGATCACTTCCATTACTAGGAGGTCTTGCACACAGCTTAGGAATGCCTCTTTCTTTATCTGGTTTGCTGATAACCTTGAAAGATGAAATCTCCCTTGTGGAGGAGAAGCTTTGAAGTCCAGAAGATATCCCTGAGATATGATCTCCAACGCCCAGGGATCCTGAACATCTCTTGCCCATGCCTGGGCGAAGAGAGAAAGTCTGCCCCCCACTAGATCCGTTTCCGGATAGGGGGCCGTTCCTTCATGCTGTCTTGGGGGCAGCAGCAGGCTTTCTGGCCTGCTTGCCCTTGTTCCAGGACTGGTTAGGTTTCCAGGCCTGTCTGGAATGAACAACAGTTCCCTCTTGTTTTGAAGCGGAGGAAGTTGATGCTGCTCCTGCCTTGAAATTTCGAAAGGCACGAAAATTAGACTGTTTGGCCTTTGATTTGGCCCTGTCCTGAGGAAGGGTATGACCCTTGCCTCCAGTAATGTCAGCAATAATTTCCTTCAAGCCAGGCCCGAATAAGGTCTGCCCCTTGAAAGGAATGTTGAGTAATTTAGACTTTGAAGTCACGTCAGCTGACCAGGATTTAAGCCATAGTGCCCTACGCGCCTGGATGGCGAATCCGGAATTCTTAGCCGTTAGTTTAGTCAAATGAACAATGGCATCAGAAACAAATGAGTTAGCTAGCTTAAGCGTTCTAAGCTTGTCAATAATTTCATTCAATGGAGCTGTCTGGATGGCCTCTTCCAGGGCCTCAAACCAGAATGCCGCCGCAGCAGTGACAGGCGCAATGCATGCAAGGGGCTGTAAAATAAAACCTTGTTGAACAAACATTTTCTTAAGGTAACCCTCCAATTTTTTATCCATTGGATCTGAAAAAGCACAACTGTCCTCAACCGGGATAGTGGTACGCTTTGCTAAAGTAGAAACTGCTCCCTCCACCTTAGGGACCGTCTGCCATAAGTCCCGTGTAGTGCCGTCTATTGGAAACATTTTTCTAAATATAGGAGGTGGGGAAAAGGGCACACCAGGTCTATCCCACTCCTTGCTAATAATTTCTGTAAGCCTTTTAGGTATAGGAAAAACGTCAGTACACACCGGCACCGCATAGTATCTATCCAGCCTACACAATTTCTTTGGAATTGCAACTGTGTTACAGTCATTCTGAGCAGCTAATACCTCCCCAAGCAATACACGGAGGTTCTCAAGCTTAAATGTAAAATTAGAAATCTCTGAATCAGGTTTCCCCGAGTCAGAGATGTCACACACAGACTGAAGCTCTCCGTCCTCATGTTCTGCATACTGTGACACAGTATCAGACATGGCTCTAACAGCATTTGCGCGCTCTGTATCTCTCCTAACCCCAGAGCTATCACGCTTGCCTCTTAATTCAGGCAATCTAGATAATACCTCTGACAGGGTATTATTCATGATTGCAGCCATGTCCTGCAAGGTAATCGCTATGGGCGTCCCTGATGTAATTGGCGCCATATTAGCGTGCGTCCCCTGAGCGGGAGGCGAAGGGTCTGACACGTGGGGAGAGTTAGTCGGCATAACTTCCCCCTCGACAGAACCCTCTGGTGATAATTCTTTTATAGATAAAGACTGATCTTTACTGTTTAAGGTGAAATCAATACATTTAGTACACATTCTCCTATGGGGCTCCACCATGGCTTTCAAACATAATGAACAAGTAGGTTCCTCTGTGTCAGACATGTTTAAACTGACTAGCAATGAGACTAGCAAGCTTGGAAAACACTTTAAAACAAGTTTACAAGCAATATAAAAGACGTTACTGCGCCTTTAAGAAACACAAATTTTCCCAAATTTTGAAATAACAGTGAAAAAATGCAGTTACACTAACGAAATTTTTACAGTGTATGTAATAAGTTAGCAGAGCATTGCACCCACTTGCAAATGGATGATTAACCCCTTAATACCAAAAACGGAATAACAGTCACAACAACTGCCACAGCTCTACTGTGGCTTTTTACCTCCCTCAATACGACTTTTGAAGCCTTTTGAGCCCTTCAGAGAAGTCCTGGATCATGCAGGAAGAAGCTGGATGTCTGTGTCTGTAATTTTTGCTGTGCAAAAAAACGCTAAAATAGGCCCCTCCCACTCATATTACAACAGTGGGAAGCCTCAGGGAACTGTTTCTAGGCAAAATTCAAGCCAGCCATGTGGAAAAAAACTAGGCCCCAATAAGTTTTATCACCAAACATATGTAAAAAATGATTAAACATACCAGCAAACGTTTTAAAATACACTTTTATAAGAGTATGTATCTCTATTAATAAGCCTGATACCAGTCGCTATCACTGCATTTAAGGCTTTACTTACATTACTTCGGTATCAGCAGCATTTTATAGCAAATTCCATCCCTAGAAAAATATTTTAACTGCACATACCTTATTACAGGAAAACCTGCACGCTATTCCCCCTCTGAAGTTACCTCACTCCTCAGAATATGTGAGAACAGCAAAGGATCTTAGTTACTTCTGCTAAGATCATAGAAAATGCAGGCAGATTCTTCTTCTAAATACTGCCTGAGAAACAGTACACTCCGGTACCATTTAAAAATTACAAACTTTTGATTGAAGAAATAAACTAAGTATAAAACACCACAGTCCTCTTACGACCTCCATCTTAGTTGAGAGTTGCAAGAGAATGACTGGATATGGCAGTGAGGGGAGGAGCTATATAGCAGCTCTGCTGTGGGTGATCCTCTTGCAACTTCCTGTTGGGAAGGAGAATATCCCACAAGTAATGGATGATCCGTGGACTGGATACACTTAACAAGAGAAATGTAAATTTTTAAAATAATAATATTATTTTCATAAAGACTATGTCACTGAGGCCGATTGAGTACATTTTTAACTTTGTATTTATGATAGATAATTTAGAGGTTAAGGGGTCCATTTATCATTGTGCGGACGGACTTGATCTGCTATAGCGAACCATGTCAGCCGAACATCGATAAATGCCGACAGCATACGCTGTCAGCATTTATCAATGCACCAGCAGTTCTTGTGAACTGCTGGTGCAATGCCGCCCCCTACAGATTCGCGGCCAATCTAGCTAGCAGGTGGTGTCAATCAGCCCGATCGTACATGATCGGCCTGATTACTATACGCCGCTTTAGAGGTGGCGTATGAGTTAAGGAGCAGCAGTCTTAAGACCGCTGCTTCATAACTCCTGTTTCCGGCGAGCCTGAAGGCTTGTGCGGAAACAAGGGGAACAGGGGCCATTCAGCCCTTGTTAAATAGACCCCTAAATCTTCTCTTGTGGTGGGGATTGGTTTTCACCCCTATAAAGGAAGTGATATGTCTCTATATTTGATTAAGTACTGTGTAGTGTGACACTTTAGATCTTCTGTGGCTCCCCCTATTAGTTCTACTGTTTTAATGTGACAACAATAAAACATTAATTTTAATATCAAACCGCTCCCGAGAGAAACCTTTTTTAAATTCATGGTTATATATTGGCAATATTTCACCACTTCTAGGTTTTGCACGCAATGCACTGTGAAGATCAGTTATTTAACTACCTATTCCCCTTGTATTTGCCACTATGTAGTGGTGAGTATGTTTAACTTTTTATTGTAAAAAAAGACCCCCAAACCTCCAGGGTCAGTGCTCATATCGATACAACACATCTAATTATGTGTGAATTGTATGATTAAAGGGACACTGAACCAAAAATTTTTCTTTCGTGATTCAGATAGAGCATGCAATTCTAAGCAACTTTCTAATTTACTCCTATTATCAATTTTTCTTCGTTCTCTTGCTATCTTTATTTGAAAAAGAAGGCATCTAAACTAAGAAGCCAGCCAATTTTTTATTCAGAACCCCGGACAGCACTTGTTCATTAATGGGTGAATTTATCTACCAATCAGCAAGAACAACCCAGGTTGTTTACCAAAATGGGCCGGCATCTAAACTTACATTCTTGCTTTTCAAATAAAGATACCAAGAGAATGAAGAAAATGTGATAATAGGAGTAAATTAGAAAGTTGCTTAAAATTGCAGTTTCTATCTAAATCACGAAAGAAAAAAATTGTGTTCAGTGTCCCTTTAAGTAATACAAAAGGGACACATTTTGTAATAAATATTAATTAACAGCGACTGTCTATAAAATTAACTTCCCTATAATTTTAGTGCAGTTTATTTTCTATTTAATATGTTATTTAATTGAAATTATATATATATATATATATATATATATATATTTATCATGCTTTCTAGGGTAATTGAAGTTACTTTAAATAGCTCCTTGTATTCATTTTACCCTCTTTTGTAGATCATCACATTCCTGGTTAGTGGTTCACAGCTATTACTTGTTACTGTGACCTTTAAAAACTGCTGTAATAAGAGCACTTCAGTGACAGAAAACAAACTACAGCGTGGGAGCCTAAATTAAAGTCTAAAAATTGCTGGAAATACCATTAAGTACTTTGTTTTATAGAAAAATGATTGATATGTTCATTGCTGATTAGCTAGATTACTGGAAGTGACTCAAATCCAATTACTTCAGAGTTTTGCAGACATATGGGATGAGGATGAAAGCATTTGATTGCATATGATATTCCTTTTTAAAGGAACATTTAACTTAAAATAAAACTCTCCATAAAATGTTAAGCATAGGGAAGAAATATACAGTGCACATTCATTATTTATTTTGCCTGCTTTTCCTGTAATTAAACTCTGAAAACTGTGCTTTCTACTTCCCCAGAAAAGATGGAGGAGTTCCTGAAGTATACTTGAGTATTGGGCAGTCTGCCTGACCCTGCTGCTTGTTACACAGTGACTGGTGAGATCAGAGCAATTCACATTTGGCCAAATAGATGACTTAAAATAAACATACTCAAGAGGCTTTTTAATGGGTGTATTTAAAGAATACTCTGAAACAGCAAAACACTGCACATTTATACAGTTTTAAAAGTGTCTCTTTTGTGTGTGGATGTTTTGGAATGTGTAGCTATGCATTAATAGAAAAAAATAAGATTTTAATTGCCCTTTAAAGGGACACTGAACCCAATTTTTTTCTTTCATGGTTCAGATAGAGCATGCAATTTTAAGCAACTTTCTAATTTACACCTATTATCAATTTTTCTTCATTCTCTTGCTCTCTTTATTTGAAAAAGAAGGCATTTAAGCTATTTTTTTGGTTCAGACTTTGGAAAGCACTTGTTTATTGGTGGGTGAATTGATCCACCAATCAGCAAGAACAACCCAGTTTGTTCACCAAAAATGGGCCGGCAACTAAACTTACATTCTTGCATTTCAAATAAAAATACCAAGAGAATGAAGACAATTTGATAATAGGAGTCAATTAGAAAGTTGCTTAAAATTGCCTGCTCTATCTGAATCACAAAAGAAAAAATTTGGGTTCAGTGTCCCTTTAAGCTTATTATGAATAGGCCATAGTGGGTTGAGGTCTTTATCAAATAATATGAAAATAACTAATATGAAATCTTACCAAGACCTCACTGCTGCTGTAATAGGTTAAGGCCTACAAGCTAATTACCCTGATGGGTGGGTTCAGGAGTCTTGGGATAATGACCAATAAATCACTACTCAAGGACTTATAGATTCCCCGGACTAACTGGTGCATACATTTCCTCCAGGGTAAATCTAATGGGCCAGGGGATAGTACTAGTCAGTACCAAGGGTGTGTAAGATCAATAAATTATGTTTATTAACTGATAAGCCACCTAAAATATGGGGGTTAAAGGGACAGTCTAGTCAAAATTAAACTTTCATGATTCTGATAGGGCATGCAATTTTAAACAACTTTCAAATTAAAGGGACAGTCTAGTCAAAATTAAACTTTTATGATTCAGATAGGGCATGCAATTTTAAACAACCTTCCAATTTACTTTGAGCATCAAATTTGCCTTGTTCCGTTGGTGGTATTTTTTAAAAGCTAAACCTAGGAAGGCTCAAACTGATTTCTAAACCATTAAAAACCGCCTCCTTGCTCAGAGTATTTTGAAAGTTTTTCACAGTTAGACAGTACTAGTTCATGTGTGTCATATAGATAGCATTGTGCTCACTCCCTTGGAGTTATTTAGGAGTCTGCACTGGTTGGCTAAACTGCATGTCTGTCAAAAGCACTGAGATAGTGGGCAGTCTGCAGAGGCATAGATACAAGGTAATCACAGAGGTAAAACATATTAATATAACTGTGTTGGTTATGCAAAACTGGTGAATGGGTAATAAAGGGATTATCTATCTTTTTAAATAATAAAAATTCTGGTGTAGACTGTCCCTTTAACTTTAATCATCAAATTTGCTTTGTTCTCTTGGTGGTATTTTTGAAAAGCTAAACCTAAGTAGGCTCAAACTGATTTCTAAACCGTTAAAAACCGCCTCTTAACATTTTGAACTTTTTTCCACAGTTAGACAATACTAGTTCATGTGTGTCATATAGATAACATTGTGCTCACTTCCGTAAAGTTATTTAGGAGTCTGAACTGATTGGCTAAACTGCATGTCTGTCAAACGCAAAAAGATAAGGGGGCAGTCTGCAGAGGCTTAGATACAAGGGAATCACAGCGTAAAACATATATTAATATAACAGTGTTGGTTATGCAAAACTGGGGTATGGGTAATAAAGGGATTATCTATATTTTTAAACAATACAAATTTGTGTGTAGACTGTCCCTTTAAAGGCTATATGAAGCCTCAACTGTTGAGGTATTGAGGGTTGCACACAGGGGCAAGACACAGGCACTGTGGGGATATATAGCAACCCCCACTTGAGTAATTATATTAAATTCAGCGTAGAGTTATTTTACTCCGCTATCCTTAATGTGTTTTTATTTATTCACACTGAATTTACACACCAGTTTCAGGCCTTCTTATAAATCATGTTTAGAAAACAACTTTAGTTTGCAGAAATATCCAAATGCCGGAAAACTGCATCATTTAAAATGCAAACACAAAATTTACATTTTTGCATCATTTTCTAATGCATACATGGTTAAACAACAGCATGGGAGTTATAATATCCTTGTTATTTCAAACATATATTTTATAGTTCCATATTTAGCAACAGTTTACACTCCCAGGATGTATGTTGTTCAATAAAAATTGCTGATTCAAACTTAAGACGTTAAACTGAGCAAGAAAAAGGATCTAACTTTATAAATATTTTATATACATTTGAAAATTCTTATTACCCAGAGGGGTGAAAACCCAATTGATAAGATATGGACGTTAATACCCCTGTAAAAGCAATCTTAGAGGGGGAAAACTGTCAGAGGTCTAAAACCCTTTTTAGAAGAGGGGTACCCTTCTTTTTAAAATGGGGTCTCATTTCCCTCTTCTTTTTTGTATAAGGGCTACTATCAAACACCCCCCTGGTGCCTCATCATTATTACTATGGCTATAACCTAGAAATTAGACCATATTAGATTAAATCATAGGTGGAGATCAAGTCTGGTATAGTCCTCTTCTTCCATTGAAAATCTCTCTTGTGACTAGAGAAGCAGTAAAACTGTTTGTCATGGTGATCTCCTGCAACCTTGGGGGACAAGTGCCCTTCACATGAAAGAAGGGATTCTACCCAAGTGCAGAGTTACTTACACTTCTAGATCAAATAGGGGGAAATAGGAAGTCAATTAGAGCCCCCTTCAGTCAAAACAGCAGTTCATATGGAACTTCATTTGTATCAGGTCCCCCTGCACTTTAGAGGTATATGTCATTTGTGACAGCCATCTCGCTTTTAAACAAATTATTTCTTATACCTCTCAGTAGTGGAGGAAAAGAAATAGGCCCCTCCTTTAAGCTCTCCACACACACATTATTATCAATGAGAAAGTGTCTATGTCCCATGGCACCTCCCTGTGTGCTCCAACATCATGCACAGCCCAATGATGTTACAAACAAACCAGGGGAACTTTAAATCAGGAGTTATTCTTGATTCTTGCTCTTTCTCAAACTCGGGTACAGAGAACTGTTCTGTGTAAAAGGACAGCACAATGCAATCCTAGGCACAAAGTAGGGAATTATATTTTACATGGCATTTAAGAAGTTAAATAATCCCTTTACTACAGATGTAGAGGGGAAATAAACTCCACTGCAAAGAATCTCACTAGATATAAGGAACATAATCATCTATGTCAATATTGCAAAACGTTTTAGAACACTGGTCAATTTTTTGTAGATTATCTACTGCCAGGTGAAATACATTACATATAAATGTACTGGTAAAACACATTGAGAACGATTTATTAAATGTCGGGTGGACATGATCAACTTTAGCGGATCATGTCGGCCCGACATCGCTAAATGCCGACAGCATACGCTGTCAGCATTTAACATTGCACAAGCATTTCTAGTGAAATGCCTGTGCAATGCCGCCCCCTGCACATTCGCGGGTAATCGTCCGCTAGCAGGGGGTGTCAATCATCCCGATCGCATCTGAGAGGTGGCGGATTATTATTATTATTAGTTATTTGTAGAGCGCCAACAGATTCAACACGACTGCTGCTTCTTAACTCTTGTTTCCAGCGAACTGGAAACATTGGGGGTAGATTGCAGCATCTGTTGCTTGATAAATCTACCCCTAAATATCAACTATCAACATCCAAAAACAGCACCTCCAATCTCCACTTCAACTAATTATTAAATTCCCTCTCTGTTTCTTGTCCAAACTCGATTTAGGCAATTAATAAAAATAATAAAAAAAAAAAAAACAACAATGGGCCACTCACGGCCTATAGGCAGCCAGTCTTTTGCTGGGAATATCACATAAATAGAACACTGTATTTGCCATTAATCAGTAATCTGCAGATAAACACAATACAGACTGAGGACACCATAATCCAGTTTAGGAACCTGGGACTATCTGTATTAAATATTAGTAGAAAAAGTCCCTTACTTGTCATTATGGTAAAGGGCTATAGAAACATTATTATGTGTGCATATCACCAACAGGGCAGACAGACTTTATTGCTTTTCCACCTCAACCATGACTTTAAAAATCCAAGATAATGAGATTCTGCTGTACTGAGTGCAGCTTCCTGTCTACAGGAAGGATGTTGAAATGTGCAGAAACAAGTCTATAACATGTTCAAGTGTTTATCATTTTGTTTCATGTGAAATAAATGCAGTAAACAGCTTCATGTTTAATTTTATCTTAAATATTTCAGGCTGCCCTCAGAATTCATGGAATGCAATTTATGCAAAATGAATTATTAAGGGATAAGGCTGTATGGTAACAAACCACATTTAGCCCTACTGTAAGTGCCTAGTAAATAAGAACAAACAGTTTTACACAAACAAAACTTATTCAATACACACCCGACAAATAGACAAGTGTTTTGTAATTTTTGGTTACAAACAAATCTTATTGCAAAGAATAAAAAATTGTGTTGTGTGTCATCATTTGCAAAAGCTTTGTTTGAGTTACCAGTAAGGTTGCCATCTTTACACATATGTATATACATACACACACACACAAATATATATACACACACACATACAAACACACACACACACAAATATATATATACACACACATACAAACACACACACACACACACATATATATACACATACACAATAAGAGAGAGGGAGGAGTCTGATTTCTGATTTAGAGGTTGACCCGGGACATGGGACATACCACCTGATTCTGAGACTGCCTTATACAAGCTTGTACTGTATATACTAACAGCCCTTAACATATTGATAGATTTTTGCCTGAAAATATTAGGATTAACTTTAAATTCACTAACTGGGTGCACCTAGATTCAGTATAAAATGCATAAATAAGGCACCACTGCTTTTTTGCTGCAGAAGTGCAGGGTTGATACAGCCAATGAGAAGCCATATTACCCAAATGGGAGGACTGTCATTGCCTTTGGCTACATTACATAGTCAGTACAGATGGTAGTCTGTAATAAAGCATTACTGCACATATATAATAGACCAGCTAATTTGCTACAATGCATATGCAGTCATTTAACGCCTTCCCTACTAAGCCATTTTGCACCTGTACTAAAGCCCTTTTTTAAACATCTACACAAATTGCATTTAAATATCAATCTCCTCTGTGACACAAATCATATGTTGCATTTTCGGCAAATCAAGGTACTATTAGAAAATAACTTTAATTTGTAGAAATACCCAAAAATGCCAAAAAGCTATCATAAAAGCAGAATACAAAACAAGTATTTTTTGTGTGTCATCTTCTTTCCCATACATGATAAACACACACATGGGGTATATTTAGTACATATAACAAACTTAAGTATGGTTCCACATTTAGGGGCCTATTTACTCTGGTGCGAGCAGACATGATCTGATATAGTGGATCATGTCTGCTGCACATCGATAAATGCCGACAGCATGCGCTGTTGGTATTTATCATTGCACCAGCAGTTCTTGTAAACTGCTGGTGCAATGCCGCCCCCTGCAGATTCGCGGCCAATCGAACGCTAGTAGGGGGTGTCAATTAACCCGAATGTATTAGATCAGGTTGATTTCTGTCCGTAGCCTCAGAGCAGGCGGACAGGTTATGGAGCAGCGGTCTTTAGACTTCTGTTTCCAGCGAGCCTGAAACATGGGGCATCAAGCTCCGCACGGAATAAGAATAAGTTCACTTTCCCAAAACACCAAAATGTGTTATTTAATAAAAATGACTAACTGAAAATGAGAACAAATTTATGCAGAAACAAGTAGTAGTAGCAGTAGTAGTAGTAGTAGTAGTATGTGGTCTCTTATCTGAAAAGGTTGATACCTCTGCTTTAACTTATCAAGGTGACTTCTATTGTGTGTTATGCTGGCTGTAGAAACACTTTTTAAGCTTATGAGTGTGATACATTTGATATAAAATCACAGTAAATAGATGTAATTGGTTATAAGTAAATGTAAAAAAAAAAAGTTAAATATGTATAAGAACTACCGTATATCTTGCTTGGCTGCAGGCGCTTATGTTTTACAGCTAGCAATAACGTCCCTTTTCTTCTTAAGCAAAACCAGCCAGTAAAAGCCATAATAATTTAAATGTTCCCTATTAATACAGACTTCATAATGCTTTGAGTTTAACAGCTGATTTCCTAATAATGGAAACCAGTTCCCATGGAAAGAAAGGACATGATTAGGTCTCTGCAGGACTGGCAAGATGCGAGAAATACAAAATTTAATTACAGTAGACAGGGAGAACAAACTAATGGCAATAAGCTCCATATAATCAAATTAGCCCTCAGAATCAGAACACAATAAAGCTGTTTCTGCAGCAACACAATTTTTTTTTTTTATTTTACATTATATAAAATACAAAATGATAACAGATTTTAATAAAGCAACAGGATAAGATTGATATGTATTACAAAACTAATAATCTGCTTTAAATTGGTGCGGCAGAATACTGTGCCAGTCTGTATATTAAGAATCTAATTAAAAGTACATCTAAGTTAAACTCAAAATGGAATTCCTTAAAATGTTAAATTATTCATAATTAAAGGATTTTGCAATGCACTTGCATTATTTATTTTGCCTGCTTTTCTTGTAATCTAACTCTAAAAATCGTAGTATTTCCATTCCCCCCCAAAAGGCTGGAATTACATTAAAATAAAGGCAAAACCCTGAGACTCCTACATGCTGCACAGTTATTGGTTAATATGTACAGGGCTTGTTTATATACCCCCCCTTATTGGCCACAGCAAAGGAAGTAAGATGAATAACATTTAAGAGGCTTTTCAAGAGTAGTGTCTGTCCTGTGCAAGTTAATGCAGTTTTTTTCTAGCAAAATTAGTTTTAAATACCTTTAAAATAATTATGTAGTGACTCAGTCTCTCTCTAAGGCAGGGGTTTTCAAACCAGTCCTCAGGCCTCCCTAATAGGCTAGATTTTCAGGATTACCTTGGGTGAGAGCAGGTAAATAACCATGTTTACTAATCAGCTGATAATTTCACCTGTGCTCCATTTCAGATATCCTGAAAATCTTTCCTGTTAGGGAGGCGTGAGGACTGGAGTTGAAAAAACCTGTTTTAGACAATGCAGCACTATCCGTATAGTGTTAACCAATTCAAATTATTCAATTTCTGCTTAGATGTATTAACTCAGATTGCTCTTCTAAAATTAGATCTGACTTTGGGGACAGAAAATAGCTGTTGGGTATTTAAAGGGCCATAATAGTCGACCAGGGTATTAGGACACCCATGATTTATGTATTAACTCCTTAAGCCATGTGGACGTATCTACTACGTCACAGGGTATTTTGCCCAGCATACCCTGTTGAAGAAGTAGCTACGTCCTACCTTCTGCCTCATGGTGCGGTCCTAGCTTTCAGCTCTGACTGCTAAGGCCGCAGCCAGAGGCAGAAGGCATCTCCCTTCATATGGTAAGGGAGCGCTGATTGTGCTCCCTTTATCATATAAAGGCAGATTGTCAGATTGTTACAGACAGTGACATGGTCTGTGTCACTATCTGTAATGATCTCTGTTGGTGCCGGCAGGAGGTATGGGAGGGAAGGCGGGTGGGTGGCCCCGCAGCGAAGGGAAAAACATAATTTATGCTTACCTGATAAATTTATTTCTCTTGTAGTGTATCCAGTCCACGGATCATCCATTACTTATGGAATATATTCTCCTTCCCAACAGGAAGTTGCAAGAGTCCACCCACAGCAAAGCTGCTATATAGCTCCTCCCCTAACTGCCATATTCAGTCATTCGACCGAAAACATGCAGAGAAAGGAAAAAACCATAGGGTGCAGTGGTGACTGTAGTTCAAATGAAAAAATTACCTGCCTTAAAGTGACAGGGCGGGCCGTGGACTGGATACACTACAAGAGAAATAAATTTATCAGGTAAGCATAAATTATGTTTTCTCTTGTTAAGTGTATCCAGTCCACGGATCATCCATTACTTATGAAATACCAATACCAAAGCTAAAGTACACGGATGATGGGAGGGACAAGGCAGGTACTTAAACGGAAGTTACCACTGCCTGTAAAAAACTTTCTCCCAAAAATAGCCTCCAAAGAAGCAAGGTATCAAATTTGTTAAATTTGAAAAAGTATGAAGCGCAGACCAAGACTCTGTCTTGTAAATCTGTTCAACAGAAGCCACATTTAAAAAAGGCCCAAGTGAAAACCACAGCTCTAGTAGAATGAGCTGTAATCCCTTCAGGAGGCTGCTGTCCAGCAGTCTCATAAGCTAAATGAATTATGCTTTTTAACCAAAAAGACAGAGAGGCTGCTGAAGTCTTTTGACCTCTCCTCTGTCCAAAATAGACAACAAACAAGGTGAACGTTTGATGAAAACTGTAGTAGCTTGTAAGTAAAACTTTAAAGCACAAACCACGTCCAATATTGTGTAATAGATGTTCCTTCTTTGAGGAAGGATTAGGATACAAGCATGGAACAACTATCTCTTGAGTGATGTTCTTGTTAGATACCACCTTAGGAAAAAACCCAGGTTGGTACGCAGGACTACCTTATCCGTACGAAGGACCAGATAAGGAGAATCACATTGTAACACAGATAACTTGGAGACTCTACGAGTCGAGGAAATAGCTACCCAAAAGGAACTTTCCAAGATAAAGATTGATATCTATGGAACAAAAAAGGTTCAAACGGAACTTCTTGAAGAACCTTAAGAACCAGGTTTAAGCTCCATGGCGGAGCAACAGTTTTAAACACAGGCTTGGATCTAACCAAAGCCTGACCAAATGCCTGAACATCTAGAATACCTGCCAGACACTTGTGCAAAAAAAATAGACAGAGTAAAAATCTGTCCCCTTTTAAGGAATTAGCTGACAACCCTTTTCTCAAAAACATCTTGGAGAAAAGATAATATCCTGAGAATCCAGACTTTACTCCATGAGTAACCCTTGGATTCATAACAATCAGATATTTACACCATATCTATGTTCAATTTTCCTAGAGACAGGCTTTCATGTCTGTATTAAGGTATCAATGACTGACTCGGAGAAGCCATGCTTTGATAACATCAAGCGTTCAGTCTCCAGGCAGTCCATCTCAGATTGAATCTATTTAGATGGTTGAAAGGACCCTGAGGTAGAGGGACCTGTCTCAGAAGCAGAGACCGTGATGGAAAGGATGACATGTCCACCAGATCTGCATACCAGGTCCTGCGTGGCTACGCAGGCGCTGCCAAAAACACCAAAGCCCTCTCCTGCTTGGTCTTGACCTCCGGAGGAAATCCCACTCCCCCGGAAGAAAAGTCTGACGACTTAGAAAATCCACCTCCCAGTTCTCAACACCTGGGATATGGATAGCTGATAGACAAGAGTGAGTTTCTGTCCAGTGAATTATTGTAAGACTTCTAACATCGCTAGGGAACTTCTGTTCCCCCTTGATGGCTGATGTAAGCCACAGTCGTGTATATTGTCCGACTGAGTATGATGTACCTCAGAGTTGCTAACTGAGGCCAAGTCTGAAGAGCATGGAATATCACTCCCAGTTCCAGAATATTTATTAGAAGGAGGGTCTCCTCCTAAGTCCACTATCCCTGAGCCTTCAGGGAGTTCCAGACTGCATCCCAACCTAAAAGGCTGGCATCTATTGTAACAATTGTCCCATCTGACCTGCGGAAGGTCATACCCTTGGACAGATGGACCCGACATAGGCCTCGCTTCCATTGAGTTGTAATTCAGTTTGCGTGCACTCGCAAACCGTTAAATATGCTGTCGAAAGCAATATCGTTTAACGACTGTTTCCAATGGCGCGTTATACCTCAATATCGGCAGCCGGACTTCGGCTGCCGAAAAGATCTTCGCGTCCCATAGAAAGTAATAGAAGCCGTTAATCGATAAATTATACCAGGTTTCCAATGAAAGCGCTAACCGTTAATACACTGTCGGAGGCTGTCGATACATTGAGACATATTACCCCCAGCTCAACTAGGTGTAAAGGAGGAAAAATAGCTTTTTTGAGGCCTGTTTCTCATTGAAATTGCAAATCACAAAAAAAATTATGTGTTTCAATGTACAAATAACATTATATATGCTACATTTATTGGTCCTATGTATAGGAATATTTGCACCCATGTTGTCATAGAAATATCAATATGTATGTACATATAAAAATATATGCAAGCACCACAATTATGGAGCGACCTCCCGCACACTTTCAAACCTTCCCCATGCCTAATATCCTTTAAAGTGATGGTCAAGTATGACTAACTACATCTTGCGATCCTAATTGAACTACAAAAATAATGTGACTTTCATTCATCATTTCGCCATATTCATTATACTTTGTGCGATATCTTATATTATTTTCCTACCTTACTAATATCCATCCTCCTCCCGTCGATCGTCCGCCATTGTTTTTTCAGCAGTCACGTGTTTTTATTCTCCAATGACAGTACAGGCCACTCGGGGAATCAGCTCTAAGTCAATACACCCTTAGTCAATTCTGCGCATGCCCTAGCTCCGGAATCGCATCCTAACCTCTGTCTCACTGCGATTTTTGCGCATGTTCAGTTTCAAGCTAGGCAAATTGGATACATTGTATTCCGGACCATATTCAAAGCAACTTTATGTACGTCTTTTTATTTTCTTATTCAATTTGCTGTACTCTTTGATTACACCCTATATTTATAAGCATACTGTTCTTATATCGTGCAGCATCCTTATTTAACATGCGCATGCGTGTACAGCGTAATGAAGGCTGTAATGCCAGGGCAGTGACGTGGGGAGGGGCGGGTAGATCTGTCGCCGGGAGGAAGCAAATTCAAGGAAGTTATTCATGAGGGAGGAGCAATGATTGTAACGAGTAAGCACATAAAATAAGTATATATATATTTTGAAATAACATTAGGTACAGTTAATATATGCGATTTAGATTTAAAATACATGTGGATTCGAATTGTAATGATCAATAGTGTAAAATTGACCATCACTTTAAGAGATCCCTCTCTACATATCTCAAAACAGAATGCACCTGTCATTGTTGATTATATATTTCCTACCTGTTCTATGTTAAATTTTTGGGCATATGTATTATTATTGTTTTTTATTTTATTGTACCCATTGTATCAATGCAATGTTTTGTGGACCCAGGACATACTTGAAAACTATAGAAATCTCAATGTATCTTTCCTGGTAAAATATTATAAAAATAAATAAAATATCTACCTATTCAAAATGAAACCTTTGCCCAGGGATGCTATATATAATCTCAATACATATAGAAAAATAATTCAAAGGAAATAAGTTGTTTATCATGAAGATGAGTTTTATTATTACAGATTTACCCTCATTCAAATGTAATTTTCAATGTGAAAATCATATTTATTCAATACAAAACGATGACACATTAAAGTTATGTGTCATAGTACTAATATTTATAAAATATATGTAATGTCATGTCTGCTAAAGCAGATAATACATTTGCAATATTTAGACTATTAACCAAAATACATAAGTGCTTAATATTACATACTTCAAGAGATATGAAGTATTGTCTTTAACATGGAGTTATTGAAACATTTTAAAAGTGCATTGTGCATTGGTCCCAGGGAGAGTCTGTGTCTGTTCATATGATGTCAATTAAAATGTATTAATCACCTCTATATCATGGCAATCACATATATGTTGTGTATACATCAGTGCTTAAATATCATAAAGATACATTTATCTAATTATTCTAAATATTGAATAATAATCTTGACAAAAAGGAGTGCATTAGTCATGATAGGTATTAGTCATGATAGGTATATATTTCAGATATTACATTCCACATAGGACTATAAGAATGAATGCAAGGTATTTGGCCATATCAACAGGAAGGAGTATTTACTTTTCAACTCTTCTATAACTGTATAACCCTTATTAGCTTCATCTGAAGGAGCAAACAACATATGCTTGTGGAATATAAATCATAACATTTACACATGTCACGTTGACTAATGTTAGAGAGCATATACTGTATAAATTTCAGACACGTATCCCCAAGTATTCTTAAACGGCATAATATTCTCAATAAAAGGACACATAAATTTATCAACAATGTACACCTGCATATTAATTGACATCATGTGAAATAAAAATGAATAAAGCTGTTCATTTTTAGCAGATAAACAGTTATTAGAATAATATTAAGATATATGTTCAAATTTGGATTAGAAAAATGGATGCATATTTATGAGATGAAAATCGCACTTAAAAAAGTGCTTTAGTGCAAAAATTAGATATGATATATCTTGGGTGGAAAAAAAAGAATATTAATTAATTCTTGCGGCGGGATTTTGACTTTGGAGGAGAGGTACTTAGGGGGGCAGTGTGGCGTCTTGTGCGACGCCCACCAGCTGAATGTGAGGCTAATAACCGGGATTCAGGGTCCTGCAGGGAGATGACAGAGGATGCAAGGGAGGATGGAGTTTGGGGCCTATCCGCGAGCCTCTCCACTGCCTCTGCCAGGTGGAAGAGTGAGGCATTATGGATGTCCATTTGGCTCTGTATCCTTCTCAAATCATGCTGCTGCTGGAGCCTGGACAGCCTAAGCTCTCTATGTATGAGCCTCAGTAGATCATCCTGCTGGGACTGTGCCGGACCCTGTTGTACAGTTGGTGTCTCAGGAACTAATAATTGGCTGGTTCCAGGGCTGTCTCTCCGTATTGGTGACTGTGAGGTTGTCTGTGATGGCACTGTTGGCAATACATTGGTGGGTGCAGTGGGTGGTGGTGTGGATTCCTGTTGTGCCATAGGAGTGGGAGGCATATAGTACAGATGATGCAGATCTGTATGCTGCTGTGGTGGGTGCATCATCTGCTGCTGAGGATAATGATGTCGTGGTGGGTGCATCATCTGCTGCTGAGGAGGATGTTGTGGGGGGTGCATCATCTGCTGCTGAGGAGGATGTTGTGGGGGGTGCATCATCTGCTGCTGAGGATGTTGTGGGGGGTGCATCATCTGCTGCGGTGGGTGTATTCTCTTGCTAGGACCACCACCTGTCCCACGTGCATATTTGGCCTGCTGTGCCAGCTTAGCTTTGGTTTCCCTCCTGCAGTCATGATAGCGGTGTTTAATGCTGGCAGTAGAACGATTACGTCCTAAGCAGCTGACTGCCACTCGAATCTCCTCCCACAGCTTATTCCAGACACCCGGCCTCAGGTTAGGGTTCTCCAGCTGAGCTGCCCTCTCCAAGTAGGCCTCAACAAGAGCCTCCTTCTCCTCCTCAGAGTACCTCTCCTCTCTTAGCCTGCCCTTCACACCTGAAGGGCCAGCAGACACAGACTCTCCCTCCTGTGACTGGGGACCAGCCCTCTCCCCCTCCTCTGTCCCTGCAGGCTGTGACAGGCTACCACCAGCCCCACTCCCACTTGCCACAGTCTGCCCCACTTTCCCTTTTCTTTTTGTGCCTAGCTGAGGCTGACTCCTCCTCACTCCTCCCACCTCCACTCCTCTTCCACCCTCTCTCCTTCCCTCCTCTGCCAGGGTTTGAGGAAGGACAAATCCTCCACCCAAACCTTGGCCCCTAATCCTGCCCATACTACTCCCTACTTCCCCCCTCCCCCTCCCTCTATCCACCCTCTCCACTGCCCTCCCCCTAGCCACCCCCTTCCCAACTCCAATAGGCCTATCCATCCCTTTCTCCTTCCTCCCTAACTCTAACCTAACACTAAATTCCCTAGCTTACCTAACTACACTAATTCACCTAACTAAACCTTAAATTAAATATCCCCAAAACTAACTACCTAACCTATCTAGACCCTAACTATCTCTATTCTATATCCCTAAAAATAAAAATAAAATGTGGGGGTGAAAATAAACAAAGGGATGTAAATGAAAAAGGAAAAACTAAAGAGGATTATAACAAAATTATAGAAAAATAATAAGGGATGCAAATGAAGAAAGGGGTGGGCTATATAGTCAAATAAAACAAAAAATATGGGATGTAAAAACAAAAAAATAGGATGGGCAAAATGTATATAAAAAAAAAAAGTTATATAGTGAGGAAGGGTAGTCAAAGGGGGGATGGGAAGTGGAATAAGGGGATTAATGAAAGGAGTAATAAAGGAAGATGGGGATATGGGGGTTAATGAAATAAAAAAAAATGTGTTTGTATCAAATAAAAGTGTGTGTGTGTGTGTGTGTGTGTGTGTTTGTGTGTATAAACTAATGTGTGTTAATTAACTAATGTATGAATGTGTGTGTGTGTTCCTAATATTATATGAGGCCTACAATAAAAATATATGAAAATAAAATATCAAACTCTCCACTAACTCTCAAACAACTCTCAAAAACCCAAAACTCCTACCAACGCAACTAGCTCCCGTGTCTTTCTCTCTAGAGGCGATCACAGGTAAAGAGCGCAGGCGCAAACCGTTATTCTTATAGACAGAGGTCGGGTTACCATGGCAATGCACTTGTTATGGCGCACTTTTCGACAAATCCGACATCGGTTGGCAACGCAAACTTACGTACGGCCGAAAAGAGCGACTGCGCGCAACACGCTAATCTTTTCAATGGAAACCTGGTACTAAAATGGAGCCGTAAATTACTTTTAGCTGTCGTCCGCTTCGGTAGCTTACGGCTCCATTTTTAACAACTCAATGGAAGCGAGGCCATAGTCACCAGAGAAGAGAATCTCTGGTCTCTTGGTCCAGGTTTAACAGGGGGACAAATCTGTGTAATCCCCGTTCCTCTGACTGAGCATGCATAGTTGCAGCGGTCTGAAATGTAGACGTGCAAACGGTACTATGTCCCTTGCCGCTACCATTAAGCCGATTTCATTCATGTACTGAGCCACCGAAGGGCGCGGATGGGATGAAAAACACGGCAGAAATTTAGAAACTTTGACAACCTGGACTCCGTCAGGTAAATTGTCATTTCTACAGAATCTATCAGAGTCCCTAGGAGGGAAAGTCAAATTTCGTGTGAGCACCTGAACAACTGCACAGTCTTTATGTTTTGAAATAGGTAACTTCTGTTCCTTTAAGTGAAGACAGGAACAGAGTGTGTTTGTTAAAGACTCACCCCGCTTGAGGATCCCTGCCAGGTGCCGCAGCTGAAGAGGAGACTCGCCTGTCCACAGAGAGCGTGCATTCACATTCCGATTTACCTTAAGGCCGTGGGTATACTCCGTCAGAGTCCCTTCATGTGCCTCCGGCTTTGTCACTGCTCTCCTCCTGGGCCGTTGCTCCACTCGCGGAAACCTGCGGTAACTTGGCGTGTGACGTCACCGATTCTTTTTGCATGCGGCTTCTGGGTCCTTTCGCCGTCGGATCAACCTCAGGTGTTGGCTTAATCACCTTGCGGATTTAGAAGTGTCAATGTGCTTGCTCCGTTTCTCGAATAGCAAATAACAAAGTGATGAGCTGCACCAAAGTACTTCTTTTAAAATTACTTTATTGTAGGTCACAAAAAACTTCTCCAGGGAAGTATACTGTTATGACAACAAAGAAGGGGGCTTGGTGGTGTGTGTGGATGACACCCAAAGAGCTATTGCTGACGCGTTTCAGCCGATAGGGCCGTAGTCGTAGCATGAAGCTCTTAATCTCAACTACCTTTAAATACCTTGTGCACAATTGTGATTGGATAAAAACATTTATCCTGGGCGTTATCCAGAACACACCTATTTAGTCCAGTTTCACATACATCGGTTCTAAATAGAAACAATTGTTACATACTGTTTAACTAGTCACAAAAAATTATAAATTATCATTGCAAACATCAAAGATCAAAAAATTCTAATGAGTTAGTATACTCAAAATATTCTTGTTTGTTACATTACAGAAAAAACTTTTCTTAGAACTTTGATACACTTGCTCTATTTCTGAGAACAAGGCGGAATAAACCTTCTCAATGAGAAAAAAAACTTCTTTTTAAGAAAATTCTGTATAAATTATCATAACTACTTACTTATGTTTATGATTACTTTGAATTTGCTATAATAAGAAGGTGAGAAATGATTTAGGCTGTCATAGTGCTCTTATAATTAAACGAAGATTATCCTTTGATATAACATATATATATATATATACGGGGATAACGTACCAATTTTTCAGGTTCATTCTGAATACACAGACCAAGAACTACTCCCAGAAGTTGATGATATCAAACTCCGAATTTAAACCTTGGGGTATTCTTGTTTTTAGTCTGTGTATCCAGAACGCTTCCCTTTTGGACAAGAGCTTGTCCCTTTCTCCACCTCTAGTTTTGCAAGTTACTTTTTCAATAATGGTCCACCTTAAAGTGTCAGCTTTTTTATTATGTTTCAAATTGAAATGCTGTATCAACGGAGTAGTCAGTTTACCTGCCTTAATATTATTTACATGTTCACGGATTCTATCTCGTGTTTCTCTAGAAGTGAGACCTGTATATTGGACTCCACAATCTACACAAGTAAGCAAATATACCACATAAGTGGCTCTACAGTTTAGGCAGGAATAGTGACTGAATTTCTCCCCTGTTACTGTGCTCGAGAAGCCTTCTCCACTTTGGAGATAGCTGCATGCTATGCATGACATATAGCTACATCTGTACACTCCCTTAAATCTTAACCACGATGAATGGTCTGGTCTCATGGAGTGTAGCTGTGTGGGAGCTAGAATGTTTCCTAAAGTTTTCCCTCTCTTGAAGGCATATCTGCATCCCTGAGTGACTATATCTTTGAGATCATCATCAGCTGACAACATACGGAAATGTTTCCGTATGATGTTACAGACCTGGTGATATTGGTTACTGTACCCAGTGATGAAAGTGACACCCTTCTTACTATAGCAAATTCAAAGTAATCATAAACATAAGTAAGTAGTTATGATAATTTATACAGAATTTTCTTAAAAAGAACATTTATTTCTCATTGAGAAGGTTTATTCCGCCTTGTTCTCAGAAATAGAGCAAGTGTATCAAAGTTCTAAGAAAAGTTTTTTCTGTAATGTAACAAACAAGAATATTTTGAGTATACTAACTCATTAGAATTTTTTGATCTTTGATGTTTGCAATGATAATTTATAATTTTTTGTGACTAGTTAAACTGTATGTAACAATTGTTTCTATTTAGAACCGATGTATGTGAAACTGGACTAAATAGGTGTGTTCTGGATAACGCCCAGGATAAATGTTTTTATCCAATCACAATTGTGCACAAGGTATTTAAAGGTAGTTGAGATTAAGAGCTTCATGCTACGACTACGGCCCTATCGGCTGAAACGCGTCAGCAATAGCTCTTTGGGTGTCATCCACACACACCACCAAGCCCCCTTCTTTGTTGTCATAACAGTATACTTCCCTGGAGAAGTTTTTTGTGACCTACAATAAAGTAATTTTAAAAGAAGTACTTTGGTGCAGCTCATCACTTTGTTATTCCCTAGGAGGGAAACCCTTGAGATTGGGGATAGAGAACTCTTTCCTTGTTCACTTTCCACCCATGTGATCTCAGAAATGCCAATACTACGTCCGTATGAGACTTGGCAATTTGGATGTTTGACGCCTGTATCAGGATGTCGTCTAAATAAGGGGCCACTTCTATGCCCCGCGGCCTAAGGACCGCCAAAGCGACCCCAGAACCTCCATAAAGATTCTTGGGGCTGTAGATATCCCAAAGGAAAGAGCTACAAACTGGTAATGCCTGTCTAGAAAGTCAAACCTGAAAAACGATGGTGATCTTTATGCATCACAATGTGAGGATAAGCATCCTTCAAATCCATTGTAGTCCTCTATTGACTCTCCTGGATCATAGTTAAGATGGTACGAATAGTTTCCATCTTAAATGACGGAATTCTGAGGAATTTGTTTAAGATCTTTAGATCCAAAATAGGTCTGAAGGTTCCCTCTCCTTGGGAACCACAAACAGATTTGAGTAAAAACTCTGTCCCTGTTCCTCTCTTGGAACTGGATGGATCTCGTACACAATGTAAGAATGCCTCCTTCTTTATCTGGTTTGCAGATAATTGTGAAAGGCGAAATCTCCCCTTTTTTTGGGGGGGAATCTTTGAAATCCAGAAGATATCTCTGGGATATAAATTCCAATGCCTAGGGATCCTGGGCATCTCTTGCCCACGCCTGGGCGAAGAATGAAAGTCTGCCCCCTATAGGATCCGTTACCGGATAGGGGTCCGTTCCTTCATGCTGCCTTAGAGGCAGCAGCAGGCTCCTTGGCCTGCTTATCTTTGTTCCAGGTCCGATTGTCTCCAGACCGCCTTGGACTGAGCAAAAATTAGACCTTTTTTGTCCCTTGATTTGGACCTATCCTGAGGAAGGGCATGACCTTTTCCTCCAGTGATATAAGCAATAATCTCCTTCAAACCAGGCCCGAATAGGGTCTGCCCCTTGAAGGGAAGTTAAATAGCTTATTTATTAAAGTCACGACAGCTGACCATGATATAAGCCATAGCGCTCTGCGCGCCAGTATAGTAAAAAACAGAATTCTTAGCCGTAAGTCTAGTCAAATGAACAAAGACATCAGAAAACAAATGAATTGGCTAGCATAAGCTTGTCAAATATATTCATCCAATGGAGTCGCTAACTGTAAAGCCTCATCAAGAGACTCAACCCAGAACGCCGCAGCAGCAGTGACAGAAGCAATGTATGCAAGGGGCTGCAGGATAAAACCCTGTTGAATAAACATTTTTTATCCATTGGATCTAAAAATCACAACTGTCCTCGCCAGAGGTAGTGGTATGCTTAGCTAGAGTAGAAACTCTTCTCTCCACCTTAGGAACTGTTTGCCAGAAGTCCTGTGTGGCGGTAACTATTAGAAAACATTCTTCTAAAAAATAGGAGGGGAAGAGAACGGCACACCTGGTCTATCCCATTCCTTATTAAAAAAAATTTAGTAAACCTCTTTAGGTATTGGAAAAACATCAGTACACACCGGCACTGCATAGTATTTATCCAGTCTACACAATTTCTCTGGCCCTGCGATTGTACACATTCATTCAGAGCAGTCAAAGCCTCCCTGAGCAACAAGTGGAGGTTCTCAAGCATAAATTTTAAATGTAGAAATATCAGAATCAGGTTAAATCATCTTCCCTGAGTCAAAAAAATCACCCACAGACTAAGCATATTGTGAGGTAGTATCATACATGGTTCTTAAAGCGTCTGTATGCTCTGTATCTACCCCCAGAGCTATCTGCTTTCCTTTAATTTCAGGTAGTCTGACTAATACTGCTGCCAGAGTATTATTCACCACCTTTGCCATGTCTTGTAAAATAAATGCTATGGGCGCCCTTGATGTACTTGGCGCCATTTGAGCGTGAGTCCCTGAAGCGGGAGTGGAAGGGTCTAACACGTGGGGAGAGTTAGTTGGTATAACTTTCCCCTCGACGGAATCCCCTGGTAAAATAAACGCTATGAGTGCCCTTGATGTACTTGGCGCCATTTGAGCGTAAGTCCCTAAAGCGGGAGTCAAAAGGTCTGACACGTGGGGAGAGTTAGTCGGCATAACTACCCCCACGACAGAATCCTCTGGTGATAATGTTTTTAAAGACAAAAAATTATCTTTATTGTTTAACATGAAATCAGTACATCTGGTACACATTCTAAGATGGGGTTCCACCATGGCTTTAAAACATAATGAACACAGAGCTTCCTCTATGTCAGACATGTTAGAACAGACTAATAATGAGACTAGTAAGCTTGGAAAACACTTTAAATCAAGTTAACAAGCAAATATATAAAACGTTACTGTGCCTTTAAGAGAAACAAATTTTGTCAAAATTTGAAAAACAGTGAAAAAAAGGCAGTAAAACAAACAAAATTTTTACAGTACATGTAATAAGGTAACAGAGCATTGCACCCACTTGCAAATGGATGATTAACCCCTTAATGCAAAAAACAGATAAAAAAAACGACATAGACGTTTTTAAAAACAGACACAACAAAACTGCCACAGCAGAGCTGTGGATTACCTTCCCTATAAACGATTTTGGAAGTCTTTTTAGCCCTTTAGAAATGTCCTGTAGTATTCATGGGACTGCTGAGGGAATCTGGATGATTCATTTTGTAATTTTAACTGCGCAAAAAAGCGCTAAATTAGGCCCCTCCCACTCATATTACAACAGTGGGAAGCTTCAGTTAACTGTTTCTATGCAAAATTTAAGCCAGCCATGTGGAAAAAACTTAGGCCCCAATAAGTTTTATCACCAAACATATGTTAAAAACGATTAAACATGCCAGCAAACGTTTTAAAACACACTTTTACAAGAGTATGTATCTCTATTAATAAGCCTGATACCAGTCGCTTTTACTGCATTTAAGGCTATACCAACATTACAGTGTTATCACCAATGTACGTTAAAAAACGATTAAACATGCCAGCAAACGTTTTAAAACACATTTTTATAAGAGTATGTATCTCTAATAATAAGCCTGATACCAGTCGATATCGCTGCATTTAAGGCTTTACTTACATTACTTCGGTATCAGCAGTATTTTCTTAGTCAATTCCATTCCTAGAAAAATATTTTACTGCACATACCTTATCTGCAGGAAAACCAGCACGCCATTCCCCATCTGAAGTACCCCACTCCTCAGAAAGTGTGAGAACAGCAAATGGATCTTAGTTACGTCTGCTAAGATCATAGAAAAAACGCAGGCAGATTCTTCTTCCAAATACTGCCTGAGATAAACAGCACACTCCGGTGCCATTTAAAAATAACAAACTTTTGATTGAAGAATAAACTAAGTATAAAACACCACAGACTCTCACGACCTCCTATCTATGTTGAGGCTTGCAAGAGAATGACTGAATATGGCAGTTAGGGGAGGAGCTATATAGCAGCTTTGCTGTGGGTGGACTCTTGCAACTTCCTGTTGGGAAGGAGAATATATTCCATAAGTAATGGATGATCCGTGGACTGGATACACTTAACAAGAGAAAAAATGAAGGAAAAGGGAGGGAAGGGACGCTGCACTATGGAAAATGGGTGAGGGAGGGGGGCCTCAGTGACAGTTGATTAGAGGAGAGGGGGGACCGCTAAACTACAAAAAAAAAGTAAATATTAAAAAAAAGAAAACCTAAAAAACTACAAACTAGGTAATGGCGGGCAGCTGCCAGTACCTAAGATGGTGGCATCTAGTGAGGGTTCCCTACACTCCAGAAGGGGGAGGTAGGCCGGTGAGGAGGGTTCCCTATACTCCAGAAATTAAAAAAAAAATACTATCCCTAAACTGCATACTAGAAAACTCTCTGCAAGTACCTATGATGGTGGTGACCAGTAGGGGGTGAGAGAGGGAAGAGAGCTGTTTGAGAGGGATCAGGGGATGGGAGGTGTCAGGTGGGAGGGTAATCTCTACCCTACAGCTAAAATTAACCTTACCAGCTACCTGATTATCCTCTTCACTGCCAGGAATTTCAGTAGTTGTGTGTAAATAATTTCAGTGGGAAACTCAAAGTTTGTGAAACATCTTTTTAATATAATTGTATTTGGCATGAAATATACCAAAATGGGCCTAGATCAATACCTTGGGTTGTCTTCTAAAAAATATATATAGATTTGATATGTAAATAAAAATAATAAAAAAAATAAAACAAGGCTCTATTTCTGTTTAAAAGGAATAATAGCAAAAATGCTAAAAATTCTCTGGTCTTTTGGGCAAGTTTTTCATGGTCCTTAAGGGGTTAATATTATCATAGTCATTAATTATTTATGCCATCATATTTTAAAGCACTCTATAGTGCCCCCTATAAGGATAAGGTATGCAAACTGAGACAAAAACATTTACGTGCCATATTTTCCAACTGCTTTAAATCTGTTTTAGACTACATGAACCACAGTAGGAGTGCTTATTTGGACAGAGTATCACCTAAATGAATAATATTTTTTGTCTTTTACTCTGGCTTGTTTTGCTTAGACAGTGTTTGTTTTTAAAATATTCATTCTTTTTAAGTTGAAACTGTTTAGTTAAGCATTCCTACTGTGGTTCATGTAGTCCCAAAAGGATGAAAAGAAATTTGAATATAGCACGTAAATGTTACAGTCACAGTTTGTATACCTTATCCTTAACTAGTAACTTGGTGTCGGGTTAGCGTACAAGCGATAACCGTTTCATCAGCAGGCTCCATTAAAGCTTATGGAGAAAAGTTAACGCAGTCGCGATATCTGCAGTCCTGAAGTTAACACATGTGTCAGATTTCAATCACACGAAAACCATTTACTTTTAACTTGTAATACATGAGCTAAATTGCGCACATAAAAGTTTACTTCTGGGGGTGTTTGCACTAAATAACGCGCCACTTCTAATTTAGCCTATTGACTTTAAACATGGCACTTTCATAAGATGCCACCTTGCAACAAGTCAGTTTCTGAAATTTTTGCCCTACTAGATCTGCCCTGGTCAACTGTAAGTGCTATTACTGTGAAGTGGAAGCATCTCCACACCACAGGGACACCAAATGTTGAATTGCATAGCACATAAAATTGCCTATCATCTGTTGCATCACTGTACTTTAGAGCATTAAAAATGTGTTCTCTGGAGTGATGAATTACGATTCCCTATCTAGCAGTTTGATGGAAGAATCCTGTTGTGGCAGATGCCTACTGTAAAGTTTGGTGTAGGAAGGATGATAGTCTGGGGCTGTTTTTCAGGCTTTGGGTTAGGCCAGGGACAGCTTAATGGTACAGGATAGAAAGTAAATTTAGACAATTGGGTACTTCCAACTTTGTGGCAACATTCCTGTTCCAGCATGACTAAGTCCCTGTGCACAAAGCAAGAAATCATAGTTTCACAAGTTTGGTGAGGAGGAAATCATGTGTCCTGTACAGAGCCCGGACCTCAACCCCAGTAAACACTGATGGCATAAAATGGAATGTTGATTGCGAGCCAGACCTTCTTGTCCACTATCAGTGTCTGACCTCACAGATGCTATTTTAGGCACAAATTCACAAAAACAAATTCAAAATTATATGGAAAACCTTTACAGAACAGTTGCAGCTTTAGCCACAAAAGAGGGAAACAACTAAATATTAATGTCCATTTGTTCTGGAATGGGATGTCCAAATAGCTCATAAAGGTGTGATGTGTAGGTCTCACATACTTTTGGTCATACAGTGCACTTTGTCAATACTGTTCAACTTAAGTGAAGGTCCATTTTGATGAATTAGTGCCTGGTTTTTAATAAACCTATTAAAAACAAGGGCACTTTAATTAATCAAAATTGACATTTCACTGTTTTCTTCAAAAACTTACCTTTTAATCCTGAATGCCGCGCCAGTGATTCCCCCGGCCGTTGGAAGCCTCTGTAGATGTCAGAAATGACGAATCAGGCTTTCTCCAATCACAGCTCCCCCCCCCCAGGTGAATTTTGGCCTGATGCAACGCTGTGATTGGAGGAAGCCAGATTCGTCATTTTGGACCCGCGAAGATGGCTTGCGGCGGGCGGAGGAAGTGCTGGAGCGGCTGCCAGGATTAAAAGGTAAGTTTTTGAAGAAAACAGTGAAATGTCAATTTTTATAAATTAAAGTGACTTGTTTTTAATAGGTTTATTAAAAAACAGGCACTAATTCATCAAAATGAACCTTCACTTTAAGATAGGAGTTTTCTGCATTATTATTAAAATGCAGCACCTGATTCCATTGTTTGTCTTTGAAAAAGGAAGGGAACAGCAGGGAATTTTAACTTTCTTCTTTTTGGCTTAAAAGACTTCATTGGATCTTAATTTCCTACGGCTAGATTTAGTTTTGTCGGTAAGGACCCGCGTAGCTAACGCTGGCTTTTTTCTGGCCGCACCATAAAAATAACTCTGGTATTGAGAGTCCACATAAAGGCTGCGTTAGGCTCCAAAAAAGGAGCGTAGAGCATATTTAACGCAACTTCAACTCTCGATACCAGAGTTGCTTACGGACGCGGCCAGCCTCAAAAACGTGCTCGTGCACGATTCCCCCATAGGAAACAATGGGGCTGTTTGAGCTGGAAAAAAAACCTAACACCTGCAAAAAAGCCGCGTTCAGCTCCTAACGCAGCCCCATTGTTTCCTATGGGGAAACACTTCCTACGTCTGCACCTAACACTCTAACATGTACCCCGAGTCTAAACACCCCTAACCTTACACTTATTAACCCCTATTCTGCCGCCCCCGCTATTGCTGACCATTGCATATTATTATTAACCCTCAATCTGCCGCTCCGTAAACCGCCGCTACTTACATTATCCCTATGTACCCCTAATCTGCTGCCCCTAACACCGCCGACCCCTATATTATATTTATTAACCCCTAATCTGCCCCCCACAACGTCGCCTCCACCTGCCTACACTTATTAACCCCTAATCTGCCGACCGGACCGCACCGCTATTATTATAAAGTTATTAACCCCTAATCCGCCTCACTAACCCTATAATAAATAGTATTAACCCCTAATCTGCCCTCCCTAACATCGCCGACACCTAACTTCAATTATTAACCCCTAATCTGCCGACTGGAGCTCACCGCTGTTCTAATAAATGTATTAACCCCTAAAGCTAAGTCTAACCCTAACACTAACACCCCCCCTAAGTTAAATATAATTTAAATCTAACGAAATAAATTAACTCTTATTAAATAAATTATTCCTATTTAAAGCTAAATATTTACCTGTAAAATAAATCCTAATATAGCTACAATATAAATTATAATTATATTATAGCTATTTTAGGATTAATATTTATTTTACAGGTAACTTTGTATTTATTTTAACCAGGTACAATAGCTATTAAATAGTTAAGAACTATTTAATAGCTAAAATAGTTAAAATAATTACAAAATTACCTGTAAAATAAATCCTAACCTAAGTTACAATTAAACCTAACACTATACTATCATTAAATTAAATAAAATACCTACAATTACCTACAATTAAACCTAACACTACACTATCAATACATTAATTAAATACAATACCTAAAAATAACTACAATGAAATAAACTAACTAAAGTACAAAAAATAAAAAAGAACTAAGTTACAAATAATAAAAAAATATTTACAAACATAAGAAAAATCTTACAACAATTTTAAACTAATTACACCTACTCTAAGCCCCCTAATAAAATAACAAAGCCCCCCAAAATAAAAAATGCCCTACCCTATTCTAAATTACTAAAGTTCAAAGCTCTTTTACCTTACCAGCCCTGAACAGGGCCCTTTGCGGGGCATGCCCCAAAGAATTCAGCTCTTTTGCCTGTAAAAAAAAACATACAATACCCCCCCCAACATTACAACCCACCACCCACATACCCCTAATCTATCCCAAACCCCCCTTAAATAAACCTAGCACTAAGCCCCTGAAGATCTTCCTACCTTGTCTTCACCTCACCGGGTATCACACCGATCCGTCCTGGCTCCGATATCTTCATCCAACCCAAGAGGGGGCTAGACATCCATCATCCGATGGCTGAAGAAGTCCAGAAGAGGGTCCAAAGTCTTCATCCTATCCGGGAAGAAGAGTAGATCCGGACCGGCAACCATCTTCTTCCAAGCGGCATCTTCTATCTTCATCCGATGAGGACCGGCTCCATCCTGAAGACCTCCACCGCGGACCCATCTTCATCCGGCGACGTCCAACTGAAGAATGACGGTTCCTTTAAGGGACGTCATCAAAGATGGCGTCCCTCGAATTCCGATTGGCTGATAGGATTCTATTGGCTGTTCCGATCAGCCAATAGAATGCGAGCTCAATCTGATTGGCTGATTGGATCAGCCAATCGGATTGATCTTGATTCTGATTGGCTGATTCCATCAGCCAATCAGAATATTCCTACCTTAATTCCGATTGGCTGATAGAATCCTATCAGCCAATCGGAATTCGAGGGACGCCATCTTGGATGACGTCCCTTAAAGGAACCGTCATTCTTCAGTTGGACGTCGCCGGATGAAGATGGGTCCGCGGTGGAGGTCTTTAGGATGGAGCCGGTCCTCATCGGATGAAGATAGAAGATGCCGCTTGGAAGAAGATGGTTGCCGGTCCGGATCTACTCTTCTTCCCGGATAGGATGAAGACTTTGGACCCTCTTCTGGACTTCTTCAGCCATCGGATGATGGATGTCTAGCCCCCTCTTGGGTTGGATGAAGATATCGGAGCCAGGACGGATCGGTGTGATACCCGGTGAGGTGAAGACAAGGTAGGAAGATCTTCAGGGGCTTAGTGTTAGGTTTATTTAAGGGGGGTTTGGGTTAGATTAGGGGTATGTGGGTGGTGGGTTGTAATGTTGGGGGGGGTATTGTATGTGGGGTTTTTTTACAGGCAAAAGAGCTGAATTCTTTGGGGCATGCCCTGCAAAGGGCCCTGTTCAGGGCTGGTAAGGTAAAAGAGCTTTGAACTTTAGTAATTTAGAATAGGGTAGGGCATTTTTTATTTTGGGGGGCTTTGTTATTTTATTAGGGGGCTTAGAGTAGGTGTAATTAGTTTAAAATTGTTGTAAGATTTTTCTTATGTTTGTAAATATTTTTTTATTTTTTGTAACTTAGTTCTTTTTTATTTTTTGTACTTTAGTTAGTTTATTTCATTGTAGTTATTTTTAGGTATTGTATTTAATTAATGTATTGATAGTGTAGTGTTAGGTTTAATTGTAGATAATTGTAGGTAGTTTATTTAATTTCTTTATTGATAGTGTAGTGTTAGGTTTAATTGTAACTTAGGTTAGGATTTATTTTACAGGTAATTTTGTAATTATTTTAACTATTTTAGCTATTAAATAGTTCTTAACTATTTAATAGCTATTGTACCTGGTTAAAATAAATACAAAGTTACCTGTAAAATAAATATTAATCCTAAAATAGCTATAATATAATTATAATTTATATTGTAGCTATATTAGGATTTATTTTACAGGTAAGTATTTAGCTTTAAATAGGAATAATTTATTTAATAAGAGTTAATTTATTTCGTTAGATTTAAATTATATTTAACTTAGGGGGGTGTTGGTGTTAGGGTTAGACTTAGCTTTAGGGGTTAATACATTTATTAGAATAGCGGTGAGCTCCAGTCGGCAGATTAGGGGTTAATGTTTGAAGTTAGGTGTCGGCGATGTTAGGGAGGGCAGATTAGGGGTTAATACTATTTATTATAGGGTTAGTGAGGCGGATTAGGGGTTAATAACTTTATTATGATAGCGGTGCGGTCCGGTCGGCAGATTAGGGGTTAATAAGTGTAGGCAGGTGGAGGCGACGTTGTGGGGGGCAGATTAGGGGTAAATAAATATAATATAGGGGTCGGCGGTGTTAGGGGCAACAGATTAGGGGTACATAGCTATAATGTAGGTGGCGGCTCTTTGCGGTCGGCAGATTAGGGGTTAATTATTGTAGGTAGCTGGCTGCGACCTTGTGGGGGGCAGGTTAGGGGTTAATAAATATAATATAGGGGTCGGCGGTGTTAGGGGCAGCAGATTAGGGGTACATAAGGATAACGTAGGTGGCGGTCGGCAGATTAGGGGTTAAAAAAATTAAATCGAGTGGCGGCGATGTGGGGGGGCTTCGGTTTAGGGGTACCTAGGTAGTTTATGGGTGTTAGTGTACTTTAGAGTATAGTAGTTAAGAGCTTTATGAACCGGCGTTAGCCCAGAAAGCTCTTAACTACTGAATTTTTTCTGCGGCTGGAGTTTTGTCGTTAGATTTCTAACGCTCACTTCAGACACGACTCTAAATACCGGAGTTAGAAAAATCCCATTGAAAAGATAGGATACGCAATTGACGTAAGGGGATCTGCGGTATGGAAAAGTCGCGGCTGAAAAGTGAGCGTTAGACCCTTTTTTTAATGACTCCAAATACCGGAGGTAGCCTAAAACCAGCGTTAGGAGCCTCTAACGCTGGTTTTCACGGCTACCGCCAAACTCCAAATCTAGGCCCTAGAATTTTTTCCTAGAACTTTACAATTGTAAAGTGCTTCTCAAATTACACAGTTATTGAGAGTAATTTCATTCTGTCATGCAATATATTGTCCATGTACTCAGCATTTCCCACGGAAATATTGACATATTGTAAATGAATGTTACAAATGTAAAGATAAATATACTTTATTAATGAATGTGCTACTTTTATTATTGCCTTCATAGCACAATTTAATACCATTACAGTTATTTTTCAACAAAAAATTATGTTTTTTCAAAGTCAGATCATATAGGTCTGATAAGAGTAGGTGGTAAAAAAAAAAAGGAAAGCACACTTGTACTAATACATTATACTTGGTTTGTTATGATAAACTACAATCAATAGTTGAGGGAAAGCCAAGAGCTAGGTTGGCAAAATAATTACAAGAACATTTTATTTATGTGCACTCTAGTAGATTAAAAGCAATAGAAAGCAAATGAAAATTACGAAGGATTCTGATCATAACCAGTAAATTGACAAACCCCCACAAATTTTGCAGGTCTTGAAAGGACACGAAAGCCAACATTTTATTTTTCTGTTAAATTAGGGTTGGCCAACTGGTAGTTGCTAGTCCACACGCGGAGCTCTGCACTAGTCTCTGATTCCCCAGGGGAAGAAAGAGCCAAACAAAATATGTGGGCTTGTAATCGTTTTTTTTGCAATGCCTCACGCACTCTGATTTTAAAAGTATGGTAGACTTTTCTGACATTTTTTTTTTAAATTTGCCACCACTCTGAATCATGTGACAACCATCAGCCTATCAAAGACACATATAGTAATACACTGTGAACTCTAGCACATGCTCAGTTGTAGATGGTACCTCAGAAAGTATGCCTATAACATTTGATAATGGAAGTAAATTGGAAAGTCTCTTAAAGTGATGGTATACTCTCCCCTTTATAAAAACACTAGGAATGTTAGTGATATTTTAGATGGCATTTAATTCATCAGTTGTAATGAAGATGAGCTATAACTTACTTTTTAATATTGATTTGAAATTCAAATACCCTGCGCTCCACTGCCCTTTCAAAGCCAATTTATCTGTGAGCTAACGGTTTGAATTGTTGTCCAATCAGCGCTCTAGCTACAACATAAGTGCCATATGGGGAGAGTGTTGATTGGAGAAAAGTTCAAACCGTTAGCTCAGCTACTAACTTTTAAAGTGGGTGGCGGAGTGCAGGGTTTTTGAATTTCAAATCTATATTACAAAGTAAGTTATAGTGCATCTTTATTACAACTGATGAATTAAATTCCATCTAAAACATCACTAACACTCTGGGTCTGTTTTTTTTATAAAGGGTAGAGTTTACCATCACTTTAAAACAACACGCTCTATTTCAATCATAAAACTTTAATTTTGACTTTAGTGTCCTTTTAAGTATTATGCCAGTATGTATAATATTTGTTTATAAAGAGTTGTAAATGCACATATTCTTTATTTCTATTTAGCAAAGAAGAAATAATAAGCTAAGCATTTAATTATAACATTTTATCAATCGAATAAAACTTTTATTTTTTAAGTAAATATATAATGATTGATCAAGTAAAAACACCAGATATAATACAGACAGAACTGCAAGCAGTTTCCTAAATAATTTGATAAAAATATTGACATTACAAACTGAGGCTTTCTGCCAAACAACAATCGCCCTGGTACTGACAAAACTAAAGCAAAGAATCAAGCTAATTTCCTAGTATAAATGTTGTCTAAATACCAGTTACAATACGACACACATTAGCATTACCTATTTGCTTTGCAGTAAACCATTCAAATGCAATACCATATGAGAGGCTAACAATGGGACAAGTGAAGTAGGAAGATGCATATCACTTACTGGCTTCTTCTGTATGGTTAAACCTTAACTGTCCTGCTATCAGCATCCTTTGTCAGCTAAAGGACATGTCGCTGCAGTGAGCCTCATCCTTTCCTTCAATATACAATATCTCAAAACTCCGTTTCATAAGAACAAGGATCTCCGAGCTCTGTCACACAGTTTTGGAAGACTTGGAAGTCTTTTTTATTCAAAGGAGGAGCTAGAGCATTTTAATAAACAAAATCCTGCTTCTGTCTCCAGTAATGTGCTCTGTACAGACACACCACATGTTGATCGCGTAAAGGACTTCCCCCACCAGCCAGACACCGGCTACGGTAGCAATAAAGAAATTATAGCTGTGTGCACACAACACTACTCAATTGATTTCAGAAAGACAGTGATGTATACCCTGACTGATCCTGTAGAGAAGGCTGCAAAGAACACATTTATTCTGCAAGTTAGAAAGCATCAGACTTTTACACTGTATAGTAACCGTTACAAGCCAGTTGCTATTGCCAGCAGTATCGGCTGTGTGTTTATTAAAAAGAAATAGAAATCAGAAATAAAAAAATACCTACAAATAAATATTGTATATTTAACAAACACTATCGTAAACTGTAGCAGCAAGAGATGGCTGCAATACAATATGTTGCAGCCTTCATTAGAAGTCAAAAGAATTAAAATGTATTACACTAAAGATGTATTTCATGGGTTGCCAAATAGAACAAAAAGGGCGGTTTTAGCAGCTCCTAACCTTCATCTCTCTGAAGGTGCAATGCAGCATTGGACACAATTGATTTAGTAGAGGGCTCCTATTAGTGAGAGTGCTATTCTCATCAGAAAGTTCCTCCCATACCTAGAATCTATCATTAGCACAAGCCATGCTGGCAAAGTGGCTGAAGAAGAAATTTGCTCTAATCATGTATTTACAAAAGCTGGGGGATATTCATAATGATTTCATTTGGTTGTTTTGATCCCACTCTGTTCTCTTTTTGATCCTCAAAAGTAAGATTAAAGGGCCGTACAAACTGAAGTTTTTTTCACTGTTGCATCAAAAAATTAAAAACTACATTTCAAATGTTAATATTTTTTTAAACCAGATCTTCCTGTACTGAATAAATATACTTTCCTTAAGAATTGTTAAAACCTGTTCTGCAATATAGCATACAGGAATTATCTGTATCATCTGTATTTACATTTGCTGGTGCAATCAGATGATTTTTTGACAGGTTCAAAGGTAAAGACTATGAGGCCCATTTATCAAGCTCCGTGTGGAGTTTGTGGGCTCATGAAACAGCAGTTATGAAGCAGCGGTCTAAAAACGCTGCTCCATAACCCTGTCCGCCTGCTCTGAGCAGGCGGACAGGAATCGCCACAATTCAACCCGATCGAGTACGATCGGGTTGATTGAAACCTCCCTGCTTGCGGTCCATTCACAAGAGCTGCTGGTGCAATGCTAATACAGAGGCCGTATTGCTCTCCTCATTCAGCGAGGTCTTGCGGACCTGATCCGCACGCGCGTGCAATTTCTGTCCCAGGACTGGATTCTGATTTGCTTATCAGTTGAAGAAGAAGGCAGCTACGTAACGGTGGGGGGAGTTCGGCTGCCATATTTACCGGTTATCAGAGAAGTTAGCGACGCTGATTAGGACAGAAGCAAGGCGGCAAGGCAGGAGGGGTATAGTGCAGGCGGATCTTCGGTTTTTTATTTTCAATATCAAATCATGTTAACGGAAATGTTGACTGTCCCTTTAAAGGGATAGTCAAGTCCAAAATAAACTTTCATAATTCAAATAGTGCATGTAATTTTAAACAACTTTCCAATTTACTTTTATCACCAATTTTGCTTTGTTTTCTTGGTATTTTTAGTTGAAAGCTAAACCTATAAGGTTCATATGCTAATTTCTTAGACCTTGAAGGCCGCCTCTAATCTAAATGCATTTTGACAGTTTTTCACTACTAGATGGCGTTAGTTCATGTGTGTCATATAGATAACATTGATCTCACGCACGTGAAGCTATCTTGGAGTCAGCACTGATTGGCTACAATGCAAGTCTGTCAAAAGAACTGAAATAAGGGGGAAGTTTGCAGAGGCTTAGATACAAGGTAATTACAGAGGTAAAAACAGAATTTATGTTTACCTGATAAATTACTTTCTCCAACGGTGTGTCCGGTCCACGGCGTCATCCTTACTTGTGGGATATTCTCTTCCCCAACAGGAAATGGCAAAGAGCCCAGCAAAGCTGGTCACATGATCCCTCCTAGGCTCCGCCTTCCCCAGTCATTCGACCGACGTAAAGGAGGAATATTTGCATAGGAGAAATCATATGATACCGTGGTGACTGTAGTTAGAGAAAATAAATCATCAGACCTGATTAAAAAACCAGGGCGGGCCGTGGACCGGACACACTGTTGGAGAAAGTAATTTATCAGGTAAACATAAATTCTGTTTTCTCCAACATAGGTGTGTCCGGTCCACGGCGTCATCCTTACTTGTGGGAACCAATACCAAAGCTTTAGGACACGGATGATGGGAGGGAGCAAATCAGGTCACCTAGATGGAAGGCACCACGGCTTGCAAAACCTTTCTCCCAAAAATAGCCTCAGAAGAAGCAAAAGTATCAAATTTGTAAAATTTAGTAAAAGTGTGCAGTGAAGACCAAGTCGCTGCCTTACATATCTGATCAACAGAAGCCTCGTTCTTGAAGGCCCATGTGGAAGCCACGGCCCTAGTGGAATGAGCTGTGATTCTTTCAGGAGGCTGCCGTCCGGCAGTCTCATAAGCCAATCTGATGATGCTTTTAAGCCAAAAAGAGAGAGAGGTAGAAGTTGCTTTTTGACCTCTCCTTTTACCAGAATAAATAACAAACAAGGAAGATGTTTGTCTGAAATCCTTTGTAGCCTCTAAATAGAATTTTAGAGCACGAACTACATCCAAATTGTGCAACAAACGTTCCTTCTTTGAAACTGGATTCGGACACAAAGAAGGCACGACTATCTCCTGGTTAATATTTTTGTTAGAAACAACTTTCGGAAGAAAACCAGGTTTAGTACGCAAAACCACCTTATCTGCATGGAACACCAGATAAGGAGGAGAACACTGCAGAGCAGATAACTCTGAAACTCTTCTAGCAGAAGAAATTGCAACCAAAAACAAAACTTTCCAAGATAATAACTTGATATCAACGGAATGTAGGGGTTCAAACGGAACCCCCTGAAGAACTGAAAGAACTAAATTAAGACTCCAAGGAGGAGTCAAGGGTTTGTAAACAGGCTTGATTCTAACCAGAGCCTGAACAAAAGCTTGAACATCTGGCACAGCCGCCAGCTTTTTGTGAAGTAAAACAGATAAAGCAGAAATCTGTCCCTTCAAAGAACTTGCAGATAATCCTTTCTCCAAACCTTCTTGAAGAAAGGATAGAATCTTAGGAATTTTTATCTTGTTCCATGGGAATCCTTTAGATTCACACCAACAGATATATTTTTTCCATATTTTATGGTAGATTTTTCTAGTTACAGGCTTTCTGGCCTGAACAAGAGTATCAATGACAGAATCTGAGAACCCTCGCTTTGATAAAATCAAGCGTTCAATCTCCAAGCAGTCAGTTGGAGTGAGGCCAGATTCGGATGTTCGAACGGACCTTGAACAAGAAGGTCCTGTCTCAAAGGTAGCTTCCATGGTGGAGCCGATGACATATTCACCAGATCTGCATACCAAGTCCTGCGTGGCCACGCAGGAGCTATCAAGATCACCGATACCCTCTCCTGTTTGATCCTGGCTACCAGCCTGGGAATGAGAGGAAACGGTGGGAACACATAAGCTAGGTTGAAGCTCCAAGGTGCTACTAGTGCATCCACTAGAGTCGCCTTGGGATCCCTGGATCTGGACCCGTAGCAAGGAACCTTGAAGTTCTGACGAGACGCCATCAGATCCATGTCTGGAATGCCCCACAATTGAATTATTTGGGCAAAGATTTCCGGATGGAGTTCCCACTCCCCCGGATGAAATGTCTGACGACTCAGAAAATCCGCTTCCCAATTTTCCACTCCTGGGATGTGGATTGCAGACAAGTGGCAGGAGTGAGTCTCCGCCCATTGAATTATTTTGGTCACTTCTTCCATCGCCAGGGAACTCCTTGTTCCCCCCTGATGGTTGATATACGCAACAGTCGTCATGTTGTCTGATTGAAACCGTATGAATTTGGCCTTTGCTAGCTGAGGCCAAGCCTTGAGAGCATTGAATATCGCTCTCAGTTCCAGAATATTTATCGGGAGAAGAGATTCTTCCCGAGACCAAAGACCCTGAGCTTTCAGGGGTTCCCAGACCGCGCCCCAGCCCACCAGACTGGCGTCGGTCGTGACAATGACCCACTCTGGTCTGCGGAAGCTCATCCCTTGTGACAGGTTGTCCAGGGTCAGCCACCAACGGAGTGAATCTCTGGTCCTCTGATCTACTTGTATCGTCGGAGACAAGTCTGTATAATCCCCATTCCACTGACTGAGCATGCACAGTTGTAATGGTCTTAGATGAATTCCCGCAAAAGGAACTATGTCCATTGCCGCGACCATCAAACCTATTACTTCCATGCACTGCGCTATGGAAGGAAGAAGAACAGAATGAAGTACTTGACAAGAGCTTAGAAGTTTTGATTTTCTGGCCTCTGTCAGAAAAATCCTCATTTCTAAGGAGTCTATTATTGTTCCCAAGAAGGGAACTCTTGTTGACGGAGATAGAGAACTTTTTTCTACGTTCACTTTCCACCCGTGAGATCTGAGAAAGGCCAGGACAATGTCCGTATGAGCCTTTGCTTGTGGTAGAGACGACGCTTGAATCAGTATGTCGTCCAAGTAAGGTACTACTGCAATGCCCCTTGGTCTTAGCACTGCTAGAAGGGACCCTAGTACCTTTGTGAAAATTCTTGGAGCAGTGGCTAATCCGAATGGAAGTGCCACAAACTGGTAATGCTTGTCCAGAAAGGCGAACCTTAGGAACCGATGATGTTCCTTGTGGATAGGAATATGTAGATACGCATCCTTTAAATCCACCGTGGTCATGAATTGACCTTCCTGGATGGTAGGAAGAATTGTCCGAATGGTTTCCATTTTGAACGATGGAACCTTGAGAAATTTGTTTAGGATCTTGAGATCTAAGATTGGTCTGAATGTTCCCTCTTTTTTGGGAACTATGAACAGATTGGAGTAGAATCCCATCCCTTGTTCTCCTAATGGAACCAGATGAATCACTCCCATTTTTAACAGGTCTTCTACACAATGTAAGAATGCCTGTCTTTTTATGTGGTCTGAAGACAATTGAGACCTGTGGAACCTCCCCCTTGGGGGTTGCTCCTTGAATTCCAGAAGATAACCTTGGGAGACTATTTCTAGCGCCCAAGGATCCAGAACATCTCTTGCCCAAGCCTGAGCGAAGAGAGAAAGTCTGCCCCCCACCAGATCCGGTCCCGGATCGGGGGCCAACATCTCATGCTGTCTTGGTAGCAGTGGCAGGTTTCTTGGCCTGCTTACCTTTGTTCCAGCCTTGCATTGGCCTCCAGGCTGGCTTGGTTTGAGAAGTATTACCCTCTTGCTTAGAGGATGTAGAACTTGAGGCTGGTCCGTTTCTGCGAAAGGGACGAAAATTTGGTTTATTTTTAGCCTTAAAAGACCTATCCTGAGGAAGGGCGTGGCCCTTACCCCCAGTGATATCTGAAATAATCTCTTTCAAGTCAGGGCCAAACAGCGTTTTCCCCTTGAAAGGTATGTTAAGCAATTTGTTCTTGGAAGACGCATCCGCTGACCAAGATTTTAGCCAAAGCGCTCTGCGCGCCACAATAGCAAACCCTGAATTTTTCGCCGCTAATCTAGCTAATTGCAAAGTGGCGTCTAAAGTAAAAGAGTTAGCCAATTTAAGAGCGTGAACTCTGTCCATAATCTCCTCATAAGAAGAATCTTTATCGAGCGACTTTTCTAGTTCATCGAACCAGAAACACGCTGCTGTAGTGACAGGAACAATGCATGAAATTGGTTGTAGAAGGTAACCTTGCTGAACAAACATCTTTTTAAGCAAACCCTCTAATTTTTTATCCATAGGATCTTTGAAAGCACAACTATCTTCTATAGGGATAGTAGTGCGTTTGTTTAGAGTAGAAACCGCCCCCTCGACCTTGGGGACTGTCTGCCATAAGTCCTTTCTGGGGTCGACCATAGGAAACAATTTCTTAAATATAGGGGGAGGGACAAAAGGTATGCCGGGCCTTTCCCATTCTTTGTTTACAATGTCCGCCACCCGCTTGGGTATAGGAAAAGCTTCGGGGGGCCCCGGGACCTCTAGGAACTTGTCCATCTTACATAATTTCTCTGGAATGACCAAATTGTCACAATCATCCAGAGTAGACAACACCTCCTTAAGCAGAGCGCGGAGATGTTCCAATTTAAATTTGAATGTAATCACATCAGGTTCAGCTTGTAGAGAAATTTTCCCTGAATCTGAAATTTCTCCCTCAGACAAAACCTCCATGGCCCCCTCAGACTGGTGTAGGGGCATGTCAGAACCATTATCATCAGCGTCCTCATGCTCTTCAGTATTTTCTAAAACAGAGCAGTCGCGCTTTCGCTGATAAGTGGGCATTTTGGCTAAAATGTTTTTGATAGAATTATCCATTACAGCCGTTAATTGTTGCATAGTAAGGAGTATTGGCGCACTAGATGTACTAGGGGCCTCCTGTGTGGGCAAGACTGGCTTAGACGAAGGAGGGGATGATGCAGTACCATGCTTACTCCCCTCACTTGAGGAATCATCTTGGGCATCATTTTCTCTAAATTGTTTGTCACATACATCACATCTATTTAAATGAGAAGGAACCTTGGCTTCCTCACATACAGAACATAGTCTATCTGATAGTTCAGACATGTTAAACAGGCATAAACTTGATAACAAAGAACAAAAAACGTTTTAAAATAAAACCGTTACTGTCACTTTAAATTTTAAACTGAACACACTTTATTACTGAATATGTGAAAAAGTATGAAGGAATTGTTCAAAATTCACCAAAATTTCACCACAGTGTCTTAAAGCCTTAAAAGTATTGCACACCAAATTTGAAAGCTTTAACTCTTAAAATAACGGAACCGGAGCCGTTTTTATATTTAACCCCTATACAGTCCCTGGTATCTGCTTTGCTGAGACCCAACCAAGCCCAGAGGGAAATACGATACCAAATGATGCCTTCAGTAAGCTTTTTCTATGTATCTGAGCTCCTCACACATGCATCTGCATGCCTTGCTTCCCAAAAACAACTGCGCATTAGTGGCGCGAAAATGAGGCTCTGCCTATGATTAGAGAAGGCCCCCAGTGAAAAAGGTGTCCAATACAGTGCCTGCCGTTTCTTTAACATAATTCCCAAGAATAAAATAACTCCTCAAAGCTATAAACTATTAAAAATGCTTATAAATCAATCGTTTTAGCCCAGAAAAATGTCTACCAGTCTTTAAAGCCCTTGTGAAGCCCTTTATTCTTATTTAATAAAAATGGCTTACCGGATCCCATAGGGAAAATGACAGCTTCCAGCATTACCAAGTCTTGTTAGAAATGTGTCATACCTCAAGCAGCAAAAGTCTGCTCACTGTTTCCCCCAACTGAAGTTAATTCCTCTCAACAGTCCTGTGTGGAAACAGCCATCGATTTTAGTAACGGTTGCTAAAATCATTTTCCTCTTACAAACAGAAATCTTCATCTCTTTTCTGTTTCAGAGTAAATAGTACATACCAGCACTATTTTAAAATAACAAACTCTTGATTGAAGAATAAAAACTACATTTAAACACCAAAAAACTCTAAGCCATCTCCGTGGAGATGTTGCCTGTGCAACGGCAAAGAGAATGACTGGGGAAGGCGGAGCCTAGGAGGGATCATGTGACCAGCTTTGCTGGGCTCTTTGCCATTTCCTGTTGGGGAAGAGAATATCCCACAAGTAAGGATGACGCCGTGGACCGGACACACCTATGTTGGAGAAATGTGTATTATTATAACTGTGTTGGTTATGCAAAACTGGGGAATGGGTAATAAAGGGATTATCTATCGTTTTAAACAACAAAAATTCTGGTGCTGACTGTCCCTTTAATCAAATAAAAAAAATAACAGGGTAAATGTGATTCTCATTGTCAAAGACTAACAGAAACCAGACTGCCAGATCACTTTAATCACAGCAAACAATACAACAGATACACAGCAAACAATACAACAGATACACAAGGATCGTTCCTCGTACTTGTGCCCTGCAGTGTGGTGTACCCTACACCTTCTTGCAATACATGCATTTTTTTGTTAAATAAAAGTGGAGGTGTTCAGTGAATTCTGGGGTACAAAACCCTCAATATACTATTGCATTCTTGTAATGTAGCATCAGGATTCAGCATTTAACTTTTTTATTTTTTTTATTTTACTGGTAACTAAAATGTCAGTATCTTCAAAGAACCTGAAATGTTATGTCAGTTGTGTTTTTCTCATGGAAGAATGATAAGTGGGTATGGTACACTAGATAAAATCCACAGGTGCTAGATCTATTCTCCTAGAAGGACCGAGGAGACCTGCTCCGGAATTTAAATCAAGGTAATTTATTTAGTCAATAGTGAATTTATCTTAATTTTTGTTATATATTATAGGAAAGAGTGCCATCTTGCGTTATAGGATATTTATTATTATATATATATATATATATAAAAGAAAAGTTATTGCACACAAGATAAAGACAAAGATACAAGGTTTTAGGTGCTAGACAAAAAAGGCAGGCAAAGGGCTTTAACATAGAGATACATACACATCTAAAAATGTATGTATATAAAAATGTCTACTTACAGACATATATACACATATAAATACATATTTACACATATATAGACATATATATCTATATGTGCATTGGAGCCCTTTGCAGTTCGGTAGATGAAAACATGTAAAAGCATATTTATGCAATATTTATTTTTAATAAAGTGTTTTAGTGTGTATTTGCTGTAAATATTTAACAATCCAATGTTCTGCACATAGCAGAATATGTTCTAAGTATTTTTAAATAGCTATTCTCATATATATATTTCTGTATATATCTATACCTATATATAATCATGGGTGTGTGTATACTACAGAGAGAACTAGACTTGTGTAAACTGGAAAAAAAATTAAGCAATATGACACTATATTAAAAGACACTATAGCAGCCTTGAAAAAGGATTTAATACAATCCAAACATGACAAATACATGAGAGATTCAACTGATTTTAGTACAGGAAAGGTTTTTATATGGCAAAAAAGGTCCAAAAGCAGGTCACGGGAACCTCCAATGGGACAATTAGAGATGTTAATAACACACAGGATACTGACTCAGTGGCAATCCCAGTTCAGATGGTAAAGGTTTAGGAATGGACCAGCAGCACCAGCAAGACAGCACATTGAGGTCTATATTAAAGCCACAAAGACAAGCTAAGAAAACTGTAGTTTTCAATAGTGAACATAATCAGGTTCAATATAATACTGGAAACATCGGCAATAGAATATACAAGTATCAGACAGACACACCAGAGACCAGGGTAACAGCAGAAGTTGATACATATATGGTAGAGATAGATACGATTTTTCAACTCCCTCAAGGAAACCAGGTAGGAAGAGGAGGGGGGGGGGGGGTGTTTAGAAAGAAGCACAAATCAAAGAGTAAATTAGGCACGCTATCCCCTGAGACCGGGAAGGAAACCCAACAAATATCAACAGTAATAAAAGAAATGGGGTTTCAAACCATAAATGTAATTAATCTTACCAACTATGCCCTTAGTAAAATTGAAACTAAGGTTCTGGGTTATGGCCTGGGTTTTGTACCTAGCAAAAGGTTCAACATGTTTCATAGAAACATAGAATTTGACGGTAGATAAGAACCAAAAAGGCCCATCAAGTCTACCCATATTACATGTTACTTTTACCTTAGGATAGCCTTATGCATGTCCCAGGCATTTTTAAATTCCTTTACAGTCTTTGTGTTTACCACCTCAAATGGAAGTTCATTCCATGAATCCACCACCCTTTCTGTAAAAAAATGCTTCCTGAAATTTCTCCTGAATCTGCTACCCTCTAACTTTAGATTGTGACCCCTTGTTTTTGCATTTATTTTTTTGTGAAAAATGCTTTCAGCTTCTATTTTATTAAGTCCCTTCATATATTTGAAGGTTTTCTATCATGTCACCTCTTTCCCTTCTGTCCTCTAAACTATACATATTTAGATCATAGGGTCTTTCTTTGTACGTTTTATATTTTAGACCATGTACCATTTTAGTAGCCCTCCTTTGGACAGCTTCAAATTTATTTATATCTTTCTGAAGATATGGTCTCCAGAACTTTACACGGTATTCCAGATTTGGTCTAACTAATGATCTGTAAAGTGGCATAAGAACCTTGCTATTTCTGCTACTAAAACCTATTCCAATGCAACCAAGCATTTGACTGGCCTTGCTGGCTGCACTGCAGCATTGTGTACCAAATTTTAAATCATCTGAAATAATAATTCCCAAATCCCTTTCTTCTTTAATTACAGTCAGTAATGTACCATTGAGCCTATAATTGGCCTTTGGGTTTTTGGATCCTATATGCATAATTTTGCTCTTGGTAATATTAAATTTCAGATCCCATTTATTTGACCAGTCCTCTAGTTTATTAATATCACAGTTCATTTGATCAACTCCTCCTGGAACATCTACCCTGTTACAAATGTTTGTATCATCAGCAAACAAGCAAACCTTACCCTTAAGCCCACTTCCAATATCACTTATGAACATGTTAAACAAAACAGCCCCAAGAACTGACCCTTGAGGAACACCACTAGTAACTGATGCCTCATTTGAATGTACTCCATTAATTGAAACCCTCTGTCGTCTATCTTTAAGCCAGCATTCTACTCACTTAACAATCTTAGCATCTATTCCAAGGCAATACATTTTGTGAATAAGTTTGTTGTGTGGGACAGTGTCAAATGCTTTGCTAAAGTCTACATATGCAACATCTACGGCTCCTCCCTGGTCTATTATTTTAGTTACATGGTCAAAGAAATCAATTAGATTAGTCAGGCATGATCTTCCAGAAGTGAAACCATGCTGTCCTGTGTCTTCTAAGTTGTTAGTCTGAATGAAAGATACAAGTCTTTCCTTTAAAAGAGTTTCCATTAATTTCCCTGCAATTGAGGTCAAACTGACTGGCCTATAGTTAGCAGAATATTCCCTACAACCCTTTTTATGAAGAGGGACTACATTGGCAATTTTCCAGTCTTTTGGAACAACTCCTGTTAGAAGTGACTGATTAAATAAATCAGCTAATGGAGTAGTTATTATGGATCAAAGTTCTCTTAGAACCCTTGGATGAATATTATCTGGACCCACAGACTTATTAAAGGGCCATAATACCCAAATGTTTAAACACTTGAATGTGATGCATCATAGCTGTAAAAAGCTGATTAGAAAATATCTCCTGAACATCTCTATGTAAAAAAGAAAGATATTTTACCTCAAAAGTTCCTCAGTAGCCACCTCCCATTGTAAAGGATTTCTAAGCAGCATTTTTGTGTGTTTGTCCTGGGACATCTGAAGAGACTAGCATCGTGCACTCTCATATTATTTCACCAATCAGGTAAAGGAAGCTTACTATGAAATCTCATGAGAGTTAAGTCAAATCTCATGAGATCACAGTAAGAGTTCATGACCTCAGCACTGCTGATGCTGATTGGCTGCTGTTCATTTCTTCATTTTTTTTAATTTTTTTACCTGCAGCTGGGAGCAGCTGAGTATAACTTTTTACACAGAAAAAATTGTGAGGTAAAATATCTTCCTTTTTTACATAGAGATGCTCAGGTGATATTTCATGTCAGCTTTTTACAGTTATACTGCATCAGTTTCAAGTGATTTAGCATATGAGTATTATGTCCCTTTAACTTTTATTTTTAATAAAGCCCTTGAAACCTCTTCCTCTGTAAAAAGAAAAGTACTACTCACATTATTTACAGTAACATCCCTTAATAGAATCTCACTATCTTTACCATCTGTTGTAAAGACTGATGGTTTCAAAAGTTAATAGACGTAAAAAGATTTATTTGTCTTCTTACATTAAAGAAATATTATTACTCAAAGAATCACCAGCTGAAACATCTGAAGAAGTGGGGGTGGGGTGGGGGGTGGTATACAGACTATAGATCCCTCTTCAGAATTTTCAGAAATAAGGGATGTACACAACCTTGTCCCTCTAGGATTGGAAAATGAGAACGGATATGGGAGTATTAATTCTCATACAGGCTATAAGCCTAGATCCATTTTTTATCCTGTTTATTGTAGAGGAGATATCTTGTTAAATTTTCAAAAAAGGATAGAGTCAGACTTGATTAGTCTCTCCACACAACCGAATAAAACACCCTCCTAACTTGTCAGAGGAAGAAAGATTGGCTATAGAGAAACTAAAATCTAATAATGAACTCATAATTAAGACAGCTGACAAGGGAGAGAGTATAGTTGTGTGGGATAGACTTTATTATGTTAATGAAATTTTGAGGCAGTTAAACACTGAAAGTGATTATAGGATTTTGCCTATTAATCCAACACATAAATTCCAAAAAGCACTCTTTATTAGATGATGGCCTTTTTTTAAAACATATAGACCAGGAAACTTTTGACTACTTGTTAGTCAACAAACCAGTTATACCGATTTTTCATATATTACCGAAAGTCTATAAGTCTTTGAGTGAAGTCAAGAGAAGACCCATTTTGTTGGGCATAGGGCCATGTGTGAACCTTTGTCAGAATGGCTCAATAGCATACTCCAAACTCTGGTGTTTGGATTACATAGTTTTTTGAGGGATACTAAACATCTACTACAAAAGCTAGAAAGTATTACTTGGGAACAACAGTTTAGATGGTTAACTATTGATGTAGCATCCTTGTATTCCTCGATACTGCATGACATGGGAATTCAAGCTATTAAACACTTCTTGAGCACACAATCAGACTTCACCCCTAGTTTTATTGATTATGTGTTGAGTGTTACACAATTTTTATTGACACATAATTATTTCAAGTTTGAGCAGAATTACTATCTCCAGACACAAGGTACGGCTAAGGGGGCTAAATGTGCCCCCTCATATGCCAACCTGGTGATGGGATGGTGGGAAGCCACCTACGTGTTTGGAGATAGTAATATTTTTTCTCACAATTTACGCTTATACCATCGTTTTATCAATTATTTAATTTTCATATGGACTGGAAACACAGAAAATATAACATGCTTCTTGGATTACCTAAACAATAATCTGTTGGGTTTGAGCTTTACACATGAGTTTGATCGTTTTAAAATCAATTATTTAGATGTTACCCTTATTGCAAATGATATAAATAAAAGTGTTGATACGAATATATATCGCAAACCTATAAGTGGGAACACACTTTTACATGGTAAAAGCAATCACCCCAAGAATGTCCCTTACTCTATTGCAAAAGGTCAGCTCATAAGAATGAAACGCTCAGATTTGAGAGACTATGAAATACAAAGCACTGATTTGACCAATAGACTAAGGGAAAGAGAAAACAGAATTGATGTTATTCAAAGAGCAAAAAATTAAGTGGATCAGATTGACAGAAGCAATCTTTTAAATGATTCTAAGAGAGACAAAGGTTATATACATAAACAAAGAAAACAACCTGTAACCTTTGTTACTTGACTATGAAGACATTTGTAAGATTAAAAGGAAACATATACCAATGTTATTGGCCTATGACAAATTACAAAAAGTAGCCAAAGAAGGCTACCGTTTTTCTTAAAGACGAGGGGTTACCTTGGGAAATATTCTTTCACCCAGAGATCTCCGTCCCTTAAATACACAAAATACATGGCTTGACACCAAGGCTATGCATACATGTGGATATGATCCCTGCATCCCATGCGGTTTTATTAATAGAAGTGACCATTTTGAGTGTAAAATCACAGTAAAAACCTCGTCGGCAGTTCATAAAGTGCCGTAATTCGGATAAACTAGCGATGTCCAGAAATTAGTGTAAATACAAATTTCTGGAGTCGCCAGTGACTTACGGCACTTTAGAAACTGCCGGCGCCTAAGAAAATAAAAAAAAACATAAAATCTCCCGTAAAAGTCTCCCAAAAATAATATGCCTAAATAATATGCTAAATAAAAATATTAACCCCTAACCTGACAACGCTACCACAACACAATATGCCTAATTAAACTAATAACCCCTAAACCGCAATTCACCCACATTGCGATCTGCCTAATAAAAGTATTAATTCCTAAATCCGCCAACCCCAACATCTCAAACTACCTAGTAAAACTATTAACCCCTAATCCGCCATTAACCCAAAATGCAATAAACCTATTAAACCCTAATCTGCCAAACCCACACAATGCAATAATGCTAATAAATCTATCAACCCCTAAACCGCCAAACCCCACAACGCAAAACACTAATCACTAAGCCCCCTAACCTAACACCCCCTAAATTAACCCATTACATAAATTAAAATAAAACTAAATTACAATTAAAATAAAAAACCTAGCATTACTTTAAAAATAAAAAAACTAAGTTTAAATTAAGCTAAATTTACAGAAAATAAAAAGTCTAACATTACAGAAAATAAAAAACAAAATTATCGAAAATAAAAAAACAGAATTTATGCTTACCTGATAAATTACTTTCTCCAACATAGGTGTGTCCGGTCCACGGCGTCATCCTTACTTGTGGGATATTCTCCTCCCCAACAGGAAATGGCAAAGAGCCCAGCAAAGCTGGTCACATGATCCCCCCTAGGCTCCGCCTTCCCCAGTCATTCTCTTTGCCGTTGTACAGGCAACATCTCCACGGAGATGGCTTAGAGTTTTTTGGTGTTTAAATGTAGTTTTTTTGCTTCAATCAAGAGTTTGTTATTTTAAAATAGTGCTGGTATGTACTATTTACTCTGAAACAGAAAGGAGATGAAGATTTCTGTTTGTAAGAGGAAGATGATTTTAGCAACCGTTACTAAAATCGATGGCTGTTTCCACACAGGACTGTTGAGATGAAGTAACTTCAGTTGGGGGGAACAGTATGCAGACTTTTACTGCTTGAAGTATGACACATTTCTAACAAGACTCGGTAATGCTGGAAGCTGTCATTTTCCCTATGGGATCCGGTAAGCCATTTTAATAACAATTTATAAAGGGCTTCACAAGGGCTTTAAAGACTGGTAGAAAAGCCCCCCAAAATAAAAACACCCCCTAATCTAAGAATAAACTACCAATAGCCCTTAAAAGTTAAACCGCTCTTTTCCTTAAAAAAATACTAAGTCCCCCCTCTAACAGTAAAACCCCCCACCCACCAAACCCCCCAAAATAAAAAAGCCTAACACTAAAAAATAAATAAACTACCAATTGCCCTTAAAGGGGCATTTGTATGGGCATTGCCCTTAAGAGGGCATTCAGCTCTTGTACTGCCCTTAAAAGGGCATTCAGCTCTTTTAAGTGTGCCCATAACCCTAATCTAAAAAATGACAAACCTCCCAAAAAAATTTAAAAAAGCCTAACGCTAACCCCCAGATAGGTACTCACAGTTTCTGAAGTCTGGCGGTGAAGTCTTCTTCCAAGAGGCGACCAGTTCCTGAAGTTTGGCGGTGAGGTCTTCTTCCAAGCAGCGACCTCTTCTTTCTTCATCCAGGGCCGCAGACCTGAAGACGGGCGACCGCGGAGCCATGGAGCGTGGAGGATCCTTTTCGTACGATCGCCGCCGTACACTGAATATTAAATTTCAGGTACGCAATTAAAAATGGTGTCCTTTGAATTCCTATTGGCTGATTTAATTCTTTACATTCAAATCAGCCAATAGGATGAGAGCTACTGAAATCTTATTGGCTGATTACAAATTTACTGGCCTTTTAAGAATGAATACAATGCATTTTAATCTTTACAGTGTGTAGTGGGGAAGCAGAGGCATCAGAAGTACACTCTGTGGGTCTGGAGCTATGACTTGTGATTGGCTGTCGCACAACTTGCCTATTTGACAGGTGCTCAGTACTGTGAGTAAACATCCACTCTCATGTTAAAAACATACAAGATATTTGGTACACATTACAAGGATTATACTATATACCAGTGATCACCAACTTCTTAACACATCGGAGTCACAGATCAAAATTTTAGAAGCCTTAAGGGGGTCACATAAATTTATGGGCATTAAACACATACATAAGATTTAGGTAAGGTTGGAGGATACACTTCTTGTTTAACTTTATTCCATAAGTCCCGCATATTAAATGGACACTAAACCCAATTTTTTTCTTTTGTGATTCAGATAGAGTAGGCAATTTTAAGCAACTTTCTAATTTACTCCTATTATCAATTTTTCTTCGTTCTCTTGCTATCTTTATTTAAAAAGCAGGAATGTGATGCATAGGAGCCGGCCCATTTTTTGTTTAGAACCTGAGTTATGCTTGCTTATTGGTGGGTAAATGTAAGCCTCCAATAAGCAAGCGCTTTCCATGGTTCTGAACCTAAAATAGGCTGGCTGCTAAGATTTACATTCCTCGTTTTAAAATAATGATAGCAAGAGAACGAAGAAAAATTGACAATAGGAGTAAAATAGAAAGTTGCTAAAAAATGTAATGCTCTATCTGAATCATGAAATATTTTTTTTTGGGTTCAGTGTCCCTTTAAGTTTCACTTTTCCTCAGGGGCCACACAAATGAATGCAGGGGGGCACATGTGGCCAACAATTGTCCATCCCTGCTATATGAGGGACACAGGAGGTTGATAGGAGCCCGTCATCATTTTGTGGGTGGGGCCTTGTTAGGGGGGGATGAATCGTGGATGGTTTGTGGGCGGGATTGTGGGTGTTTTTGGGTGGTTTGTGGTTGTGTTAGGGCAGTTTTTGGTTATTACATGGGTGGGGGCTAATGGAAATTCTGTAAAGAGGGACATGTGGCTGTCTCAGAGGAACAGAGCTCAGAATCTTAAATAGGGACAGTTGGGAGGTCTGACTGCAAAGAATAAAATCCCCTTTATTAGTATGCTAAAGACTAAAAATACATTGGAAAATATCAGTTGAACATTTAACTATGTAATTGTCCCTGCTCTTTCAGTTGCTCTTTTTCCCCTGAGAGGATTGTTGAAGTCAGATATTGATATATGCAGTACTAGTACTTTGTATTAGTGTGGTTTTGGCATGGTCTCCAAACTAATTTCCTTTTTTTTTATTAAGAAGTCTGCATAGTAACAACAACATTTTGCAAAGTCATCATAATGTGCAAAAGAAGAAATAATGTACCCGCTTTACAAAGCACCTACTATTTTTTTTTTTTTTCGTAATGAGATCATGATCTTTATTGCACATTTGTTTTACTTAAAGGGACATTATACATCAAAATTAATATAGGCTATTTAAATAAAGCATTAAGTAAAGATACAATTTGCATTTGACATGCACCACCCACTTTGCAGTTAAAGGGACACAAAACAGGCTGAGATATGTGCATATCCTAAATAGACTAATTAATTAAAAATAATTTGCATAAAAAAAATGTTTAAAAATTGCTGGCAAGTATTTAAAATTATTTTCAAAAATAAGCAAAATTAATTGCATAGCTAAGCTGCATAGAGCAACCAACTCCACCCCTCTTATCGGTGTTTAGACACAGGCATTGTATTTCATCTGAGTTCACAGCTTCTAGGCATGCTCCAGCAGATAACCCCTGTTTACTTTTGCCTTCTTCCAAAACAATAGATATAGAAACTGCCATAGAAGGAAATGTGTGGTGGGAGTTAGAGCTTTACAGATTCAGAAACTAAAAAGAAAGGGTTAATGGTGAGGCACTGCAGTATACATTTGCAGGTAAAGTAATTAAAGTACATATTATTATATTTTGTCTCTATCCCAACCTGTCCCATATCCCTTCAACCCTCCCAAAAATGGGAAAAACTTCTCAGTGAAGTGTCTGTGAGAAGTTTAGTCCGGTGAGGAGAGGGAATGAGAAGCTGCACAGTGTTACCGGAGGAAGTGGCAGACGGACGAAGCTGAGAATTTCTAGGCAATTCTGTGCATCTCTTACTGTTCTTCTTATATTACAAATAAAACAGTTCCTCAGCAGACCTCATATAACTTAGTGCAGCTTCAGTGAGTCAGGCATGTCAGTTAGTGACTTCCTGGCTGTAGGCAGTTAGTTAGGGAGTGAGGGGGAAAACAATAGCTCAGTGATTAAAGTATAGTACATAGGTATACATATTCAGTGAAACACCCTGCATGTTTTCCCCCATTTCCAGGAGAGCTAGCCGCAAATAGGCAATGCACGGCAGCTGCAAAATTTTTTTTTTTTTATTTATATTTTATTTTATTGAGGTTTTTAGCAAAGATTACATTATGGACATAATGTGCAACAATGTCGTATAAACAAGTATATGAACAGTTTTTGAATCACAGTGGGAAATTATACATAGCAATAACAAATTGATAGAAATATAATCCCTACGCTTCTAAATATAGATATTAAACTACACACATATACATATACTAACATATAAACCAAGTAAAGATAGGTAAATGCACCTAAAACCTCCTTTTATATATTTATACGGACCTCCTATGCTCTCAGTAGGCCACTCTTGGGCCCTCACACACTATCCAGCATCAATGGAGGTAATCTATAAAGATATATATTTTTTATAAACCTCCCTATTAATGTATAGGTTGCTCGTGGACCTATTCAATACATCTGGAATGGCTGGAGGTAGGATACTAGAATGTTATACGGTCTCATCAGGACCAAGACACATACGTTAAAAACTATAGAAAAGAACATAAGAAGAACACTACTATTTAAAATAAAATGGAATCACTTTTGGACCTGGTGGCTCAACAGAAGCATACATGTTAGACTATGTTCCAATACACAACATATTAAAGTGATACATTTTAGGAAACCTAAACAATAAAGTTTATAGCAGCATCTCTAGGTTTGTGTCAGAAAATAGTGTGAAATAGTGGACCAAAGCCGCTCTCTAAATATCCCAGTCTAATAGACATACCAATTTTGTATGGGCATACAATTGTGTGGTACATACATACCAATATCATGGGATGTTTATAAAGATGAATTTCGCCCCCTAGGTATGGGCCCTATACACAAGGGTAGGCGAATTATAAAAATAGATAAGCAATCCCTAGTTATACATTTAACGTCCATAGTAGACTACAGCCTACCTTAATTCTGGTATGTCTACAATATAATAAGATATGTCTATAGCCCGTAGTCCACCCATCTACCTAAACGGAATACGTTGTTTGTTGTTAGTTTGAACTAGAAAGCAACAGTAGTGTACACATGAAGCAATACAATTGTATGCATCCAAGTGGTGAGACAATATTGGATCTAAGATAGTGATATATAAGGATATCGTGATAATATTAGAGCTAGTGACTCTATGTGAGGACTTAAATGCAAAGTTATATAAACAATTGCAGGCTAATTAGCACAATACACAACCAAGATACTCTGACCATATATAATATGTATGACCCTCTAAGAGATTAAAGGGGTAGCATAGGTAGTTTATATAGCGATGGGATAAAGGATATGTACATACGGTCGAAGTAGAACCATATAAGATCTCTCTCAAACAGCAGAGACATAATAACAGTCTATGAGACCAAGTGTAGGTAGCCTGTTATTAGCCGATTACCCTTTTAGCATTCAAATCACACTGTTTGTGATAACCATATTAAAACTAAAGCATAACAACAAATATAACAATATGGTATTAAACGTAACATGCTATACTAGAATACTGTGCATAGTCCACTGAAAAACTGCATATTATAGAGGACTGCAGTCTTGTTACGTAGGACTATGTAGGTCACCAAGAGAGCAAGCACTCTTAACTATATATCTAAGGTCAACAAACTACAAGCGTCCCAGCAACCCTTTCAAAATTAGAATCAAAGCTTAACCTATGCCTACTGAAACCTAAAGACACAATTGTCTATCCTGCCCTTTCGGTGTTCTGAGGCAGTATTAACTAATACAAATATGAAATATATAAATACATCTTCCATAACAAGCCTATTATTGTTCACTCTTTGGTTATAGCTAAGAGAAACCAATATGAACGCTTCTTATAGTTATGTTAATGCGAGTTGCTCTCTGCCGAATGCATGGCAACAAATGACATAAGCAATATGATAAGGCGATGCCTCAGATCAGTTATCGTCCTGGAATAAAATCCTCCGTCCCATGTACTCAATAAGATCTACCCCAATAACCCAAAACCATTGTTCATTATTCATCAAAGGTCTGCTCATGAAAATATCCGTATCCATCAACAGAACTATATGAGCAGCTACCGTCACTAACCGATCCCAAGTCTATAATGAGCTGTCGATATCTGCACATACGCAGTACAGAACATAAATTGAGCTAGATAACTGTTCTGGAGAACCGCTGAGTAGCTGGTTACGGAGCCCAGAAGGACAATGAGAAGACTTAAGTCTAATGATGTATACCAGCGTCTAGGGGATTCCGAGGTTGGTAGTACTGTAGGTCCTTTTGTTTGAGCTGCTCTCCATGTCTCCCACTCAGCAAGCAGCCCATCTAGCGTAAGATCACATCGGGTCACTGAGGAATGAGCTACATCTCTCTGCAGGTACTCCAGGAACTGCGCACCTCCCGAGGTAACACTTCTGCCTTTCTCCAGAACGGCTGGTATGTTGGCATACTTTGCTGTAATTGTCGGAAGTCCCTTCCTAGGTAAATTCACTGATATCAGTGTATCAGCTGTTACTGTAGAGCCGGACCCCTCCGTATACAAATAGGAGTCTTCCACCTCTTCACCTCTGACCAGTCGCCGGAGGTTACTAAAGTTGTTGCTCATTCGCCGTTCCAAGTCCACAAGGAGATCGTACATGGCTGAAACGGGTTCCTCTTCCATGCTCAGAGTCAGTCTTGTATTTAAGCGCCCCGTAAAGCAAGTTAGATAAACTCCGTGAGGGGCAATAACAAGGACCCACAGCTTATAACTTGTATGGGCCTTTAATTAAAGCAGGGATAAATCCAGGTCTAGTGAAGGTCTCTTGTGCGACTAGGCCTCCGGGATGCGCCATGTGGGTCGACTGGTTGTCGGGGACGCAGGCTAAGCACCCAGCTGAATCTCGTAGAAAACGACAAGCCCCTGAACTCCCAGCATTGTCAAGAGTGTACAATGATATATGAAGGCAAATTTGGCTGTTGAAATGTCTATTTAGTAGATATTATCATGCTACAATCACGGAGCCTAGCAAAAGTGTGTCCTCTCCATTTTGCGGCAAGCTAAAATATGAGGAAAAATGGAAAAAAAACACACTTTTTCTAACTTTGACCCCCAAAATCTGTTACATATCTACAACCAGCAAAAAACACCCATGCTAAATAGTTTCTAAATTTTGTCCTGAGTTTAGAAATACCCAATGTGTACAGGTTCTTTGCTTTTTTTACAAGTTATAGGGCAATAAATACAAGTAGCACTTTGCTATTTCCAAACCATTTTTTTTCAAAATTAGCGCTAGTTACATTGGAACACTGATATCTGTCAGGAATCCCTGAATAGCCATTGACATGTATATATATTTTTTTTAGTAGACATCCCAAAGTATTGATCTAGGCCAATTTTGGTATATTTCATACCACCATTTCACCGCCAAATGCGATCAAATACAAAAAATTGTTAACTTTTTCACAAATTTTTTCACAAACTTTCGGTTTCTCACTGAAATTATTTACAAACAGCTTGTGCAATTATGGCATAAATGGTTGTAAATTCTTCTCTGGGAGCCCCTTTGTTCAGAAATAGCAGGCATATATGGCTTTGGCGTTGCTTTTTGGTAATTAGAAGGCCGCTAAATGCCACTGCGCACCAACACGTGTATTATGCCCAGCAGTTAAGGGGTTAATTAGGGAGCTTTTATGGAGCTTGTAGGGTTAATTTTAGCTTTAGTGTAGTGTAGTAGACGACCCCAAGTATTGATCTAGGCCCATTTTGGTATATTTCATGCCACCATTTCACCGCCAAATGCGATCAAATTAAAAAAAACGTTAAATTTTTCACAATTTTAGGTTTCTCACAGAAATCATTTACAAACAGCGTGTGCAATTATGGCATAAATGGTTGTAAAAGCTTCTCTGGGATCCCCTTTGTTCAGAAATAGCAGACATATATGAATTTGGCGTTGCTTTCTGGTAATTAGAAGGCCGCTAAATGCTGCTGCGCCTCACACGTGTATTATGGCTAGCAGTGAAGGGGTTAATTAGGGAGTTTGTAGGGAGCTTGCAGGGTTAATTTTAGCTTTAGTGTAGAGATCAGCCTCCCACCTGACACATCCCACCCCCTGATCCCTCCCAAACAGCTCCCTTCCCTCCCCCACCCCACAATTGTCCCCGCCATCTTAAGTACTGGCAGACAGTCTGCCAGTACTAAAATAAAAGGGTTTTTAAAAATAATAAAACATTTTTTTTTAGCATATTTACATATGCTACTGTGTAGGATCCCCCCCCAAAACCACTCTCAAAGCCTCCCCTCTGCCTTAATTGGGGCCATCTTGGGTACTGGCAGCTGTCTGCCAGTACCAAGTTTGCAAAAAAAATATGGTTTTTTTTATTATTTTTGCCCGTTTTTCTGTAGTGTAGCTTTCCCCTCCCCACAGACCAACCCCCACCACCTAACTGATTGTATTTTTTCTCTAATTTGTTTATTTAATTTCAGTGTTTGTTTTCATTTTTCTACAAAAAAATTTCTGTGTGTAGCAGTTCCCACCCGCTCCCTCCCCGTGCACGCGCCCGCCCCCACCCTCCCGTGCACGTGCGCGCGTCAGTGCGCGCCCCCTCGGATCCCCGCCCACGATCCCGCCCGCTTCCACATCACGAGGGCCATCGATGGCCACCACCCGCCTCCCGGTCCGGCTCCCACCCACCAACTAAGTAAGCCACCGATCTCCGGTGCAGAGAGGGCCACAGAGTGGCTCTCTCTGCACCGGATGGCTTAAAAATGTTATTGCAGGATGCCTCCGTATCGAGGCATCACTGCAATAACCGGAAAGCAGCTGGAAGCGAGCAGGATCGCTTCCAGCTGCTTTCCACACCGAGGACGTGCAGGGTACGTCCTCAGGCGTTAACTGCCTTTTTTTTGAGGACGTACCCTGCACGTCCTCGATCGTTAAGGGGTTAAACAATCTCAGTGTGTTGCCGGTGCTACAGAGTTAAGCATATATAGATGCTTATGTATCTGGGAATGCACTGCTTCCCCAAAATAGAACAGAGAGGATTAGACACCACTAAGCAACAGAGGCTCAGCTGATTGGCTGACAAGCCAGGTTCCTAGTTTTTAACTTAGTGTTTAACAAGCAACTAAATAAATGGCGTTGGCCATTGGGGAACAGTTATGTTAGATTACAACAACAACCACCACCACCACAAAAAAGAGAGAATCTTTAAACAATTAGGGGTAGCTTTATTAATGGTCGAGCAGAAATGAATCGCTGTGGCCGCTCTACTTTGCTAAATTCCAACAGCATACACGGTCGGCATTTATCACTACACAAGCATTTCTAGTGAAATGCTTGTGCAATGCCGCCCCCTGCTCACTGGCGGTCAATCGTCCGCTAGCAGGGGCTGTCAATCGGTGGCGGAGAAGTTAAGGAGCAGCGATCTTAGGACCGCTGCTTCTTAAAGGGACAGTCTACATCAGAATTGTTATTGTTTTAAAAGATAGATAATCCCGTTATTACTCATTCCCTCGTTTTGCATAACCAACAGTTATATTAATACACGTTTTACCTCTGTGATTATCTTGTATGTAAGCCTCTACAGACTGCCCCCTTATTCCAGTTCTTTTGACAGACTTGCATTTTAGCCATTCAGTGCTTACTCCTAGGTAACTCCACGTGCGTGAGCACAGTGTTATCTATATTATTATTATTATCGGTTATTTGTAGAGCGCCAACAGATTCCGCAGCGCTAATGACTCACATGCAAAAAAGCTCTTCACTTGCTTTGTGAATAAACAAGGGCATCTGTAGAGAATGTTAGTTCAAGCCATATAAAGATAAGTAATGGACCCAATGCATTCAGCTAGCTCCCAGTAGTGCATTGCTGCTTCTCCAACAAAAGATACCAAAAGAATGAAGCAAATTCGATAATAGAAGTAAATTGGAAATTTGTTTAAAATCGTAAAGACTATCTCAATCGTGAAAGAAAAAATTTGGTTTGTGTCCCTTTAGAAGGATAGGAAAGCCCCAATTAGCAAGAATCAGAGAGAGCGTGTAATTTTCAAACACTTTTAAAATAATTTCTATTTTTCAAATGTGCTTTGTTCTCTTGGTATCCATTGTTAAAAATTATTATGCACATATCATACACTAGTGGGAGCTAGCTGGTGATTTGTCTCTTGTGATTGGCTAACTAGATGTGCTCAGTTAGCTACTAGTACTGCAATGCTGTTTATTCAGCGAAAGATAACAAGAGAAGCAAATTTGATAATAAAAGTACATTTAAAAGTTGTTAAAATTGCATGTTCTATCCAAATTATCAAAGAAAAATGTGTGGTTTCCTGTCCCTTTAAGATACTCCATTGAATGAGCAAAATACTGCTGGCGACAGATTTGGGTATGTGTCCAACTAGTGAGAGTGCTAAAGATACAATTTCAAGCATAAGAGGATTCTACATGATTGGAGCAATATCACTGCCTTTAAAGAGGTAATTTAGGAATTTTGACATGCGGTCAGAAATGGTTTCAAAGAGTAAATTGGATTGTCATTCTCTGATTTTGATTGGATGACCCAATAACACCACAATTTCTGTCTATGGCAGGGCCGGATTTACATCTCAAGTGCCTGTAGGCACAAAAACCTGAAGTCCCCCCAACCCCCCCCCCCCCCAAAAAAAAAAGTGAATAAAACAGAGGAATTTTGTATTATTATTATTTAGGACAACTAAAAATAAATATTAGATGTAAAACATTAAAGCTTAATACATACACCAATTGCAATATTTGTTGTAATGGAAGCTACACCAAAAATCAATATTCACTTAACTCAAATAGTGTATCTGAATTTAAAAAATCTAAAGAAAAACCTATTTAAAGGGACATAAAATGTGACAATTTGCTAGGGCATTTTATTATTGCACTAGTGCTTGGAGGGGTTTAGTTTTAATCTTTGCCCCTCTCTACTTCATGGCTCCCTGGACTGCTGTAACATATTCCCAATGAAACACTCGACTCTGTAAGCAGCTGGCAGCAGAATTCTTAATAAAAGTAATGCCCAAATACACTGACTACAGGCAGGCGCCCCTCACTGCAATGATGCCTACTGTGCCTAACGGGAAATCTGGCCCTGGTCTATGGAAAGCCAGTAACAAAAATCAATCAATTCTCCTACATGAACTGTTTATGTTGTTTAAACAATTACACATTTTGGAAAGCTGAAACAACAAAAAAAACTGTTTTTATCTGTTTCATAACTGACACATATAGTTTGAAAGCAAAATAATTAAAAAGATATAAAGGTGACCTTTAAAAAATGTAGGCTAGATTACAAGCGGAGCGCTAAATTATCGAGCTCCCGCAAATTTGAATCATGAAAGAAAATTTGGGGGTTTTATGTCCCTTAAAGTAACCAATATTTATCTTAGTTGCCTTATACACTCACAAAACAAATGTTTCTTTACTCTGAGAAAAACACATTCAGTTTATAGTTTTCAACAGGTAGGTAAAATCTCAGCACACTAGCTAAAAAAATTTTTCAACTCTTTTTAATAAGGCTTAATCTTTCAATGTAAACTTACTTTTCTAATGAGGGTTACTTTTTTATAATTTAAACTATGAGGCCGAATTATCAAATGTCTGTCGGACCTCTCCGTATTCAGCTCTTGTGAGCTGCTGGTGCAACGCCGCCCCCTGCAGACTCCGCCAGCAGGGGGGTGTCAATCAACCCGATCATACTCGATCGGGTTGAATTGCGGCGATTTCTGATGGAGCAGCGGTCTTTAGAAACACGGGCCCTCAAGATCCATTCGGAGCTTGATAAATGGGCCTCCTAGTATAAGGTTTACAGAAGTAATGGCTGTATTATGGAAGGTTATTCTTAGTGGTTTTACGATCCACAGGAGCAATGGTTTGTAAACTATGCCTGACCTGTCATTTTAAATAAACAGTTTGTGCGTAAGCATTAAATGAAAGCTGACTAACTATTAACTATGGCATTTAGCTTTTTTCATTAAATTAACATTACGATGCTGCACATAAAAGCATTTGTTTACTGTCCCACTGGATCAATTCATTCTATTCAACTATTTTACACTGTATTATGAAAGTGAGTTTGCTCTGCAAAAAGGAAGTCGCTGGTAGAGTCTTCAGACTTTGGTTCACAGTGGCCAAATTATCCACACTATGTGGTCACATTATCTTGATTAATACTCAGAAATGTCTTTCACTGATAGACAGCTTCTATTTGGATACGTTGAAATACTCCAAAGAGATGGTGTGCCTGTAGAATTTATATTAGTTAAATCTGATACACGCTTATTGCAAACTATATAAGAGAGAACAGAGGGAATACAAAACTGTTATAGCATGTAAGATCTGACTTCACACTATTTAATTCTATAGGGAAATCATTTAGGTGTCAAAACTACCTTACAAGTTGATGTTACCCTGAATCAATAACACAGTATGAGATACTTACTTTTATGTGAAAACTTAAGAGGCCTGAGGAGTAGCACATCACCCATATGAAAAAGTAACATTGTGTAAAGACAGAGCATTAGGAAGAAGTACCTATATATTCCCATGCAACTATTATTGCAGAGGTGATTGGCCATAAGAAGCGGTTGGAACGCGGCCCGGGGCTGTGCACTGACAGATTTGGAACAGAGTCAGAGAGCAGAATTTTCATAGTTTGCGCGCCTAAACCTTTTCTTTAGTGATTTATTTTAGAGTGCACTGTTTATCTTTCATTTGATGCTCTGCTGAGCCAGGGAGCAGCTCTTGGCATGAGCTTTATAATTAATGCAGTGCAGTTTATATAGTTTGAGTTTTTGTGTGTGTGTCTGAGTGTTTGTGTGTGTGTGTGTCTGAGTGTTTGTGTGTGTGTCTGAGTGTTTGTGTGTGTGTGTGTTTGTGTGTGTGTGTCTGAGTGTTTGTGTGTGTGTGAGTCTGAGTGTTTGTGTGTGTGTCTGAGTGTTTGTGTGTGTGTCTGAGTGTTTGTGTGTGTGTGTCTGAGTGTTTGTGTGTGTGTCTGAGTGTTTGTGTGTGTGTGTCTGAGTGTTTGTGTGTGTGTGTCTGAGTGTTTGTGTGTGTGTCTGAGTGTTTGTGTGTGTGTGTGTCTGAGTGTTTGTGTGTGTGTGTGTGTCTGAGTGTTTGTGTGTGTGTCTGAGTGTTTGTGTGTGTCTGAGTGTTTGTGTGTGTGTCTGAGTGTTTGTGTGTGTGTCTGAGTGTTTGTGTGTGTGTGTGTCTGAGTGTTTGTTTGTGTGTGTGTCTGAGTGTTTGTGTGTGTGTGTGAGTGTTTGTGTGTGTGTCTGAGTGTTTGTGTGTGTGTCTGAGCGTTTGTGTCTGAGTGTTTGTGTGTGTGTGTGTGTCTGAGTGTTTGTGTGTGTGTCTGAGTGTTTGTGTGTGTGTGTCTGAGTGTTTGTGTGTGTGCCTGAGTGTTTTTGTGTGTGTGTCTGAGTGTTTCCAAGTGTTTGTGTGTGCATCTGAGTGTGTTTTTAAGTTTGTCTGAGTGTGTGTGTGTCTGAGTGTTTGTATGTGTGTGTGTGTGCCTGTGTTTTTGTGTTTGTGTGTGTGTCTGCTTTCTGTCCATTGGAGAAGTTTGCCTTTTCTATGAAATCCTCTTCTTGCAGTGGGGGTTGACACTATAACTTACCGCACCGGGTGACACCAACCCTAGTGACTCCACTGGATTAGTATTAAGACTCAAAGTCTGAGGCCATGGACTATATATGTCCTTGTTCTTTTTATATAGGTAGTTATAACTGTATGTCATTGTAGGTAGCATACTATCACTACAATTTATAGCAAGATGTCTTAAAAGAATTTAGCAGTATAGTCTTCTATATGTTTCTATAACCAAAGGTACATACTACACACTTTTCTTATTGCCTAGATCTGTGATGTTTAATTGCTCTCCTGATACAAAGTTTGTAAAGCTAGCTTGTCATGGTAGTCACCAGACTTTATACTATTTATCATATAAGCCTAAATACATAGCCATTCCACTCTGTGCTTTGACCTCTTTATGGGAAAATGTTTGTCGGGATTCAGTAGCATACTTGCCTTTTAGTAGTAGCTTCCTGTTATTTCATTACTCTTGAGTTTAGTTATGATTTATAACTACTGGAGACATTATGTGACATTCATAGCCTTCCCTAGTATATCTATCGGATGTACTCTTTTATTTGCTTCTAGTTTGTTGTAGGCTACATATTTTTGGATATTATAAAGACCATTGTAATTTTATATATAATGCAAATTTTTTTTTCAAATTTAACATTTCTCTTAAAATCTATTTAGAAATAACCAAATCTTTTGTTTTATGGACAATAGATGCCTTCTGTAGTATGCAACATGGAGAGGGCATAAAAAGGGCCAAAGAGCCATAATTATAATTTTCCAAATTTTTGGACAGATATCTTTCTACATATTTGACTTGGAATAATATGTTATAATTTTCAGAAAGGCTATCACCGAGATTCTGAGTTTGGCATTAGCCTTAAAAAGCAGCGTTGAGAGGTCCCAACGCTGCTTTTTACCTAACGCTGGTATTACGAGTCTGACAGGTACAGGCTCATCGCTCACTTTTCTTCCGCGACTCGAGGCTACCGCAAATCCCCTTACATCAATTGCGTATCCTATCTTTTTAATGGGATTTGCCTAACGCTAGTATTACAAGTCTTGCAAGAAGTGAGCGGTAGACCCTCTCCTGTCAAGATTTCGACCGCATTTAAAAGTCAGTAGTTAAGAGTTTTATGGGCTAACGCCGGAACATAAAACTCTTAACTAAAGTGCTACAAAGTACACTAACATCCATAAACTACCTATTAACCCCTAAACCGACCCCCGCCCCACATCGCAAACACTAAAATAAAGGTTTTTAACGCCTAATCTGCCGACCGGACATCGCCGCCACCTACATTATACCTATGAACCCCTAATCTGCTGCCTCTAACATCGCCGACACCTACATTATATTTATTAACCCCTAATCTGCCCCCCCAACGTTGCCGACACCTACCTACATTTATTAACCCCTAATCTTCCGACCCCAACGTCGCCGCTACTATAATAAATTTAATAACCCCTAAACCTAAGTCTAACCCTAAGTCTAACACCCCCCCTAACTTAAATATAATTTAAATTAATCGAAATTAATTTAACATAATTAAATAAATTAATCCTATTTAAAACTAAATACTTACCGATAAAATAAACCCTAAGCTAGCTACAATATAACTATACGGAGCGGCAGATTAGGGGTTAATAATATAATGTAGGTGTCAGCGATAGCGGGGGCGGCAGATTAGGGGTTAATAAGTGTAAGATTAGGGGTGTTTTGACTTGGGGTTCATGTTAGGGTGTTAGGTGTAGACATATTTTTTATTTTCCCATAGTAAACAATGGGGCTGCGTTAGAAGCTGGACGCTGCTTTTTTGCAGGTGTTAGGTTTTTTTTCAGCCGGCTCAGCCCCATTGTTTCCTATGGGAAAATCGTGCACGAGCACGTTTAGCCAGCTTACCGCTACCATAAGCAACGCTGGTATTGAGGTGAGATGTGGAGCTAAATTCTGCTCTAAGCTCACCTTTTTGCGGCTAACGCCAGGTTTAAAAAAAACCTGTAATACCAGCGTTGTCTTAAGGTAGTGTTAGAAAAAAAAGGCTTGTTAGCAACGCACCCCTGTTAACGCCAAACTCGTAATCTCGGTGTATGTTTGTTGATTCAGGTCCAAAAGCGGCCCATACCTTTATTATGTACACATTTCCTTCTTTGAGTTTCAAATGTGCTATGGGATCCACTAGTGATTCTGTATATTTACAAAAGACCAAAAAAAAGGGGGGGGGCACAAAAAACGTTATAATTGGAGGTGTGCATTTTCACAAAAATAGTTTGACTACTATATGTTATATTTTTATATTAAAATTTAATTTCTGATAATATGGATAATATGGATAATATGTCCTTACTGATATGAACTCATTGCATAGTGTGTATCTTACTTTAAAAGTAAGTTTATAAGTTCACAAGTTATAATGTTAAAATCTGTACAATATATTTATAGTATTGAAGAAGAAAAAAAGTATCAGCCAATAAGCAATTAGTTAGAAGTATCTATCAGTCAATGAGCATACGTAGGAAGTAGCAATAAATCAAAAGATAGCAATAAGCCAATGAGAATTTGTTGGTGATACAGGTACATATTCCTAAATCTGGAATTCCAAAATCCAAACTTGTTCTAAAATTCAAAGTTTTTAGTTTAATATTTTTGTAAAAATAAAATTATCAAAATGTGCTATTTTCCCTGCCTGTAAGTCACAAAAGTAATACAAGTTATATAAAAGTTTATTTAGATACATGTATAAGCTGTATTATAACATTTAAACATTGCTTCAATTGCATAAGATATTGTTGTTTACACTTAGTTCCATGGCCTCTCCCAACTGTCCCATTTTAAAGATGCAAATATTCCAAAATCCAAACAATATTAAAAAAAAAAAAAAAAATCCGGTCCTAAACAGTTTGGTTAAAGGGTTTTCTACCTGTACGTATAAGTCAATGAGCATTATTAGGAAGTACCTATTAGCCAAATAGTATTTTTAGGAAGTTCCTATAAGCCAATGTACCATATTACGATAACTATAGGCCAATAAGCATTAGTAGAATTTCCTATCAGCCAATAAGCATTCATAGGAAGTACCTAAAAACCAAGAAAATTAGTAGGAACTACCTATAAGCCAATGAGCAAAACGTGGAAGTGCCTATCAGTCAATAAGCAAATGTCTATTAGCCAATGAACATTAGTAGGAAACACAACTGACACAGCTGTATTAGTTTCATTTAAATAGGGCCCTCAATTTGTCCTGTATGTGTTTGTAAATTTTGTCCTGTCTCTTACAAGTTTTATATTATTGTTTTATTTAAATGAATTGTATCATTGCGGAATACGATGGCGCTTCATAAATAAAGTATAATAATAATAATAAATAGCTTTTACTACACATTTTCTGCAGGCAATAAAATAATCTGCTTATCTAGATTCTGCTATTTCATATGGATGACAGAAAACACATTAACATTTACTAAGTAAAACATACGGAGCTCGCACATTGATTCACTAACTGAAAACAAGTGAAGACAAGTTACATTACAATTGTATTTAGCTGTTAGCACGTTTGTGCCTAAGGTAAAACATTTATTCAGGTTTCATAAAAATAAAACATTCCTTACATGCCAAGTGCATCTAGCTTTGATAAGAGTGGAACTGTTGGCTTCTAGAAACATTGTCAGATGTCTATAACAGCTCATAAATCCACCTTAATAAATACAGTAGGTACATTCCTATTTAATCTGTAAAGATTACCAGACTCACTGGGACTCACAACAAGTTGCGCAAGGTATTGGAATACAGGAGAACTTTTGTAGCATTTTTAAAAGGACAGTGCACTACTTTTTCTGTTTAAAGTTAACAAAGAGATAATTTAAAAATGTATTTTAGTCTTTGTTTTTGTTGTCTGACAGATAGAGGTTTGTTCCTCCGCATTAATACAGATGTGGGCGTTGTGCCTAGCAGCTGATGAATATTTCAATACCTTGGTATATACATTTTCTGTTTCTTTCAAATTAAAATAAAACAGCATTTACTTCATTTTAAAATATGTTTTAACAAGTTTCATCACTGCTCTTTAAAGGGACAGGAAACCCAAAAAAAAATATTTTATGATTTGGATAGAACATACAATTTTAAGCAACTTTCCAATTTACGTCTATTATCAAATGTGCTTCATTCTCTTGTTATCATTTATTGAAGGAACAGCATTGCACTACTGGCAGTTTGCTGAACACATCTAGTTAGCCAATCACAAGAGACAAATGTGTGCAGGCACCAATCAGCAGCTAGCTCCCACTAGTGTAAGATATGTGCATATTCTTTTTCAACAAGGGATACCAAGAGAACAAAGCACATTTGAAAAAAGAAGCAAATTTAAAAGTGTCTTAAAATTGCATGCTCTCTATGGTCTTGGTTTTTATGGGATATAAGGGACACTAAAATTCTTATTTACCTGCGTTATGGGGGCTTCCTTTTCCTTTTTTTTTTTTTTTTTTTTCTTTCTTCCCCTTTCACTATTTACTAGATGGTTACAAAAAATAAGCTTAAGATGACCTCCTGGAATATAGGAGGCCTCACTTCCCCTATCAAACGTAAGGTAATACTCTCCCACTTGAAAAAAAACAACACTGATATAGCTTTCCTACAGGAAACTCACTTAAAACCAGAAGAAATTCGAAAGCTTAAAACCTCCTGGGTCAAGGAAGTTATTTTTTCTTCCATAACTGAAAGGAAAAGTGGGGTGGCAATTTTGTTAGGTAAGAAAACTCCTTATGAAGTAATACAAGTAGAAACAGACGAAGAGGGCAGATACCTTATTGTTAAAATCAAAATCCTAAAAACTCTGTACACACTCTGCAATGTCTATGCTCCGAATGTTTTCAGTTTCCACTTCTGGGAAAAACTGCAGAATAAACTTATGACATGCACAGAGGGATATCTGATCCTCTGTGGAGATTTTAATATGGCCCCTAAATTCCCCATTGATAAGCTTAGACGGAGCTCTATTCCAAAGAAAACAAAGAGAGACAACTTAGAATCTAAATTATTCCTTAAGTTGATTAAAAACTTAAAAGTATGTGATATCTGGAGACTTTAGAATACTGATGTCAAAGAATACACTTGCCATTCTCGGGCACATAAAACATTATCCAGGATAGACCTTTTTCTGGTAGACGAGAGAATATGCAAGTCTAAGATAAAAGCTGGAATCCTACCAATTACAACATCGGACCACGCTCCGATTTATCTAGAATTCCAACCTGATATCTTCAAGAAAAGGAATAGAACTTTTCAGTTTCCGCGCTACTTGGCTTCTGACAAAAAATTCAAAAATTGGCTGAACGCCAAGTTCCGCGATTATGCCCACTTGAATCGTGAACATATAACTAGACCGGCTTTGTTCTGGGAAACAGCCAAAGCTGTCCTCAGAGGGGAAATATTGGCCTATAGTATATCCAGATCTAAAAAATTAAAACTAAGGGAGGGGGAGCTTCTGAAATCAGTAATAAATGCTTATAATCGATACATCTACTTGAAAACTTCAGAGAATTGGTCTAGATATATATTAGCCCTAGCAGATAGGGATTATTTCTTCTTGTATAAAACAACACAAAGTAAATTAAGATTACAGTCTAAATTATACCATTTTGGGAATAAAACAGGGAAACTTCTGGCGAATTTGGTCAGGCGGGACAAAGCCTCTCCCATAATAGACATGATAACAACAGAGGAGAAGTGTTTTAAAACACCAACCGAATTGGTTGGAGTATTCGAAGATTATTATAGAACCCTTTATACCGCTAAAACTTCAAATCTTATAGAGCGCGAAGAATTCTGGAGGAATATGGTTCATCCGGTTTTAACTCCTGATCTATTGGATAATTTACATTCTCCCATCACTGAGCAAGAAACTTTGTCTACCATTCAAAATCTTGCTTTGAATAAAGCCCCAGGGCCCGATGCCCTTCCAAATGAATTATATAAAATTTTGGCTCCAGAAATAACAATTCATTTAACTGCATTATTTAACGATTTATATGTTAAAGGCTTAACCCCATCACCAGATTTTGTTGCCTCAAATACAGTTCTAATATTAAAATCAGGAAAAGACCCTACGAGAAAAGAATCCTATTGACCTATCGCATTATTAAACACAGACTATAAGATATTAACGACAATTTTGGCAAGGAGGCTCCAAAACCTCCTTCCCAATATTATCCATATAGATCAAGCTGGGTTCTTAACGAAACGTAATTCTTCTGCTAAAATTAGGGAAGTGTTCCTCACTATAGAGTACTTTAAAGTAATGGGAGATCTGGGGAACAAGGGTGAAGAGGATGCCCCTGATAAGGCCATTATTTTTATTGATGCTGAAAAGGCTTTTGACTCAGTGCATTATGACCATCTGTCCTTCACTCTGAAGGAATTTGGGTTGGGTGGCAATTTCCTACACTTCTTTAACAATTTATATAAAAATGCCTCAACCAAAATTATAGCAAATGGGGAACTTTCTCGAGACATAAAGTTAGGCAGAGGAACCAGGCAGGGGTGTCCTCTCTCCCCACTTCTATTTGAGTTGGCAATCGAACCGCTGGCCATTTTAATTCGGCAACAACTAGAAGGAATTAGGATCAATAAGAAGGAGATGCGAATTGCACTTTATGTGGATGATGTGCTAATATATGTCTCAAATACTACCACAAATATTCCCAAATTGCTCAAAATAATTGATCAATTCGGTTCATTCTCAGGTTACAGGGTCAATACTACAAAAACAGAATTTATGCTTACCTGATAAATTACTTTCTCCAACGGTGTGTCCGGTCCACGGCGTCATCCTTACTTGTGGGATATTCTCTTCCCCAACAGGAAATGGCAAAGAGCCCAGCAAAGCTGGTCACATGATCCCTCCTAGGCTCCGCCTTCCCCAGTCATTCGACCGACGTAAAGGAGGAATATGCATAGGAGAAATCATATGATACCGTGGTGACTGTAGTTAGAGAAAATAATTCATCAGACCTGATTAAAAAACCAGGGCGGGCCGTGGACCGGACACACCGTTGGAGAAAGTAATTTATCAGGTAAGCATAAATTCTGTTTTCTCCAACATAGGTGTGTCCGGTCCACGGCGTCATCCTTACTTGTGGGAACCAATACCAAAGCTTTAGGACACGGATGATGGGAGGGAGCAAATCAGGTCACCTAGATGGAAGGCACCACGGCTTGCAAAACCTTTCTCCCAAAAATAGCCTCCGAAGAAGCAAAAGTATCAAATTTGTAAAATTTGGTAAAAGTGTGCAGTGAAGACCAAGTCGCTGCCTTACATATCTGATCAACAGAAGCCTCGTTCTTGAAGGCCCATGTGGAAGCCACAGCCCTAGTGGAGTGAGCTGTGATTCTTTCAGGAGGCTGCCGTCCGGCAGTCTCATAAGCTAATCGGATGATGCTTTTAAGCCAAAAAGAGAGAGAGGTAGCAGTTGCTTTTTGACCTCTCCTTTTACCAGAATAAACAACAAACAAAGAAGATGTTTGTCTGAAATCCTTTGTAGCCTCTAAATAGAATTTTAGAGCACGAACTACATCAAAATTGTGCAACAAACGTTCCTTCTTTGAAACTGGATTCGGACACAAAGAAGGCACAACTATCTCCTGGTTAATATTTTTGTTAGAAACAACTTTCGGAAGAAAACCAGGTTTAGTACGCAAAACCACCTTATCTGCATGGAACACCAGATAAGGAGGAGAACACTGCAGAGCAGATAACTCTGAAACTCTTCTTGCAGAAGAAATTGCAACCAAAAACAAAACTTTCCAAGATAATAACTTGATATCTACGGAATGTAAGGGTTCAAACGGAACCCCCTGAAGAACTGAAAGAACTAAATTGAGACTCCAAGGAGGAGTCAAAGGTTTGTAAACAGGCTTGATTCTAACCAGAGCCTGAACAAAAGCTTGAACATCTGGCACAGCCGCCAGCTTTTTGTGAAGTAAAACAGATAAAGCAGAAATCTGTCCCTTCAAAGAACTTGCAGATAATCCTTTCTCCAAACCCTCTTGTAGAAAGGATAGAATCTTAGGAATTTTGATCTTGTTCCATGGGAATCCTTTAGATTCGCACCAACAGATATATTTTTTCCATATCTTATGGTAGATTTTTCTAGTTACAGGCTTTCTAGCCTGAATAAGAGTATCAATGACAGAATCTGAGAACCCACGCTTTGATAAAATCAAGCGTTCAATCTCCAAGCAGTCAGTTGGAGTGAGGCCAGATTCGGATGTTCGAACGGACCTTGAACAAGAAGGTCCTGTCTCAAAGGTAGCCTCCATGGTGGAGCCGATGACATATTCACCAGGTCTGCATACCAAGTCCTGCGTGGCCACGCAGGAGCTATCAAGATCACCGATACCCTCTCCTGTTTGATCCTGGCTACTAGCCTGGGAATGAGAGGAAACGGTGGGAACGCATAAGCTAGGTTGAAGGTCCAAGGCGCTACTAGTGCATCCACTAGAGTCGCCTTGGGATCCCTGGATCTGGACCCGTAGCAAGGAACCTTGAAGTTCTGACGAGACGCCATCAGATCCATGTCTGGAATGCCCCATAATTGAGTTATTTGGGCAAAGATTTCCGGATGGAGTTCCCACTCCCCCGGATGAAAAGTCTGACGACTCAGAAAATCCGCTTCCCAATTTTCCACTCCTGGGATGTGGATTGCAGACAAGTGGCAGGAGTGATTCTCCGCCCATTGAATTATTTTGGTCACTTCTTCCATCGCAAGGGAACTCCTTGTTCCCCCCTGATGGTTGATATATGCAACAGTCGTCATGTTGTCTGATTGAAACCTTATGAATTTGGCCTTTGCTAGCTGAGGCCAAGCCTTGAGAGCATTGAATATCGCTCTCAGTTCCAGAATGTTTATCGGGAGAAGAGATTCTTCCCGAGACCAAAGACCCTGAGCTTTCAGGGGTTCCCAGACCGCGCCCCAGCCCACCAGACTGGCGTCGGTCGTGACAATGACCCACTCTGGTCTGCGGAAGCTCATCCCTTGTGACAGGTTGTCCAGGGTCAGCCACCAACGGAGTGAATCTCTGGTCCTCTGATCTACTTGTATCGTCGGAGACAAGTCTGTATAATCCCCATTCCACTGACTGAGCATGCACAGTTGTAATGGTCTTAGATGAATTCGTGCAAAAGGAACTATGTCCATTGCCGCAACCATCAAACCTATTACTTCCATGCACTGCGCTATGGAAGGAAGAAGAACAGAATGAAGTACTTGACACGAGCTTAGAAGTTTTGATTTTCTGGCTTCTGTCAGAAAAATCTTCATTTCTAAGGAGTCTATTATTGTTCCCAAGAAGGGAACTCTTGTTGACGGGGATAGAGAACTTTTTTCTACGTTCACTTTCCACCCGTGAGATCTGAGAAAGGCTAGGACAATGTCCGTATGAGCCTTTGCTTGTAGCAGAGACGACGCTTGAATCAGTATGTCGTCCAAGTAAGGTACTACTGCAATGCCCCTTGGTCTTAGCACCGCTAGAAGGGACCCTAGTACCTTTGTGAAAATTCTTGGAGCAGTGGCTAATCCGAATGGAAGTGCCACGAACTGGTAATGTTTGTCCAGAAAGGCGAACCTTAGGAACCGATGATGTTCCTTGTGGATAGGAATATGTAGATACGCATCCTTTAAATCCACCGTGGTCATGAATTGACCTTCCTGGATGGTAGGAAGAATTGTTCGAATGGTTTCCATTTTGAACGATGGAACCCTGAGAAATTTGTTTAGGATCTTGAGATCTAAGATTGGTCTGAATGTTCCCTCTTTTTTGGGAACTATGAACAGATTGGAGTAGAATCCCATCCCTTGTTCTCCTAGTGGAACAGGATGAATCACTCCCATTTTTAACAGGTCTTCTACACAATGTAAGAATGCCTGTCTTTTTATGTGGTCTGAAGACAATTGAGACCTGTGGAACCTTCCCATTGGGGGTAGCTCCTTGAATTCCAGAAGATAACCTTGGGAAACTATTTCTAGCCCCCAAGGATCCAGAACATCTCTTGCCCAAGCCTGAGCGAAGAGAGAAAGTCTGCCCCCCACCAGATCCGGTCCCGGATCGGGGGCCAACATCTCATGCTGTCTTGGTAGCAGTGGCAGGTTTCTTGGCCTGCTTACCTTTGTTCCAGCCTTGCATTGGCCTCCAGGCTGGCTTGGTTTGAGAAGTATTACCCTCTTGCTTAGAGGATGTAGAATTTGAGGCTGGTCCGTTTCTGCGAAAGGGACGAAAATTTGGTTTATTTTTAGCCTTAAAAGACCTATCCTGAGGAAGGGCGTGGCCCTTTCCCCCAGTGATATCTGAAATAATCTCTTTCAAGTCAGGGCCAAACAGCGTTTTCCCCTTGAAAGGTATGTTAAGCAATTTGTTCTTGGAGGACGCATCCGCTGACCAAGACTTTAGCCAAAGCGCTCTGCGCGCCACAATAGCAAAACCTGAATTTTTTGCCGCCAATCTAGCTAATTGCAAAGTGGCGTCTAAAGTAAAAGAGTTAGCCAATTTAAGAGCTTGAACTCTGTCCATAACCTCCTCATAAGAAGAGTCTTTATTGAGCGACTTTTCTAGTTCCTCGAACCAGAAACACGCTGCTGTAGTGACAGGAACAATGCATGAAATTGGTTGTAGAAGGTAACCTTGCTGAACAAACATCTTTTTAAGCAAACCCTCTAATTTTTTATCCATAGGATCTTTAAAAGCACAACTATCTTCTATAGGGATAGTAGTGCGTTTGTTTAGAGTAGAAACCGCCCCCTCGACCTTGGGGACTGTCTGCCATAAGTCCTTTCTGGGGTCGACCATAGGAAATAATTTCTTAAATATAGGGGGAGGGACAAAAGGTATGCCGGGCCTTTCCCATTCTTTATTTACAATGTCCGCCACCCGCTTGGGTATAGGAAAAGCTTCGGGGGGCACCGGGACCTCTAGGAACTTGTCCATCTTACATAATTTCTCTGGAATGACCAAATTGTCACAATCATCCAGAGTAGATAACACCTCCTTAAGCAGAGCGCGGAGATGTTCCAATTTAAATTTGAATGTAATAACATCAGGTTCAGCTTGTTGAGAAATTTTTCCTGAATCTGAAATTTCTCCCTCAGACAAAACCTCCCTGGCCCCTTCAGACTGGTGTAAGGGCATGTCAGAACCATTATCATCAGCGTCCTCATGCTCTTCAGTATCTAAAACAGAGCAGTCACGCTTTCGCTGATAAGTGGGCATTTTGGCTAAAATGTTTTTAATAGAATTATCCATTACAGCCGTTAATTGTTGCATAGTAAGAAGTATAGGCGCACTAGATGTACTAGGGGCCTCTTGTGTGGGCAAGACTGGCGTAGACACAGGAGGGGATGATGCAGTACCATGCTTACTCCCCTCACTTGAGGAATCATCTTGGGCAACATCATTATCAGTGGCATCATTTTCTCTAAATTGTTTGTCACATACATCACATCTATTTAAATGAGAAGGAACCTTGGCTTCCTCACATACAGAACATAGTCTATCTGATAGTTCAGACATGTTAAACAGGCATAAACTTGATAACAAAGCACAAAAAACGTTTTAAAATAAAACCGTTACTGTCACTTTAAATTTTAAACTGAGCACACTTTATTACTGAATATGCGAAAAAGTATGAAGGAATTGTTCAAAATTCACCAAAATTTCACCACAGTGTCTTAAAGCCTTAAAAGTATTGCACACCAAATTTGAAAGCTTTAACTCTTAAAATAACGGAACCGGAGCCGTTTTTACATTTAACCCCTATACAGTCCCTGGTATCTGCTTTGCTGAGACCCAACCAAGCCCAGAGGGGAATACGATACCAAATGACGCCTTCAGTAAGCTTTTTCTGTGTATCTGAGCTCCTCACACATGCATCTGCATGCCTTGCTTCCCAAAAACAACTGCGCATTAGTGGCGCGAAAATGAGGCTCTGCCTATGACTGGAAAAGGCCCCCAGTGAAAAAGGTGTCCAATACAGTGCCTGCCGTTTTTTTAACATAATTCCCAAGATTAAAATAACTCCTCAAAGCTATAATCTATTAAAAATGCTTATAAAGTAATCGTTTTAGCCCAGAAAAATGTCTACCAGTCTTTAAAGCCCTTGTGAAGCCCTTTATTCTTATTAAGAAAATGGCTTACCGGATCCCATAGGGAAAATGACAGCTTCCAGCATTACCAAGTCTTGTTAGAAATGTGTCATACTTCAAGCAGCAAAGTCTGCACACTGTTTCCCCCAACTGAAGTTACTTCATCTCAACAGTCCTGTGTGGAAACAGCCATCGATTTTAGTAACGGTTGCTAAAATCATCTTCCTCTTACAAACAGAAATCTTCATCTATTTTCTGTTTCAGAGTAAATAGTACATACCAGCACTATTTTAAAATAACAAACTCTTGATTGAAGAATAAAACTACATATAAACACCAAAAAACTCTTAACCATCTCCGTGGAGATGTTGCCTGTGCAACGGCAAAGAGAATGACTGGGGAAGGCGGAGCCTAGGAGGGATCATGTGACCAGCTTTGCTGGGCTCTTTGCCATTTCCTGTTGGGGAAGAGAATATCCCACAAGTAAGGATGACGCCGTGGACCGGACACACCTATGTTGGAGAAATCAGAGTTACTCTGAATTAAACAAAGTACTCTGTTACAGAAATCCCTTTCAGTATTGTTAAGGACTCAGTCAAGTATTTAGGTATCTGGATATCTGGCAACCCTGATAATTGGTATGATCTGAATATAACTCCGGTTCTCAAAAAAGTAAAAGAAGCATTTAAAAATTGGCAGATGCTCCCCCTTTCCTTATCTGGACGTATAGCCTTATATAAAATGACTCTTTTACCAAAAATACTATACGTCCTTCAAAACACTCCATTAATTCTCAAATCTAAGGACATCCTCTCTTTTAACTCAGCTTTACGTTTGTTTATTTGGCAGAACAAAAAACCTAGAATTTCCTTAGTCAAATTAGCTTTACCTACGAAATCCGGAGGACTGTCTCTTCCCGACCTACGTACATACAATCAGGTTTTTTTAGCCCGAATAGTAGTAGACTTGTTAACTAGTAGTAATTACATTACAAATATAGAGTTGGAAGCTAATATAACACATCCATTCGACTTAAGGGCTTTAATGCATTGTAATAAAAACTTGTTCTCTCCAGAAATAAAAAAAATGAGGTCAATATGCAATCCACTTTTCATGTGGAAAAAGGTCTGTAATTTACTATCTATAGACTTTAGGGTATCGAGATTTAACCCATTACTAAATAATCCGCAGTTTCAAGCCGGCATGCAATCAACTCTCTTCCTGCAATGGGAAAATCAAGGGGTTTGTTTATGTTCATCAACTATTAGACTTTGAGAATAAATGTATTAGAACTTTTAATTCTCTAAAAGAAGAATTTAATATCCCCAAAAAAAACTTTTTTGCTTACTTACAGGCAAGACACTATGCTGCCAGTCTTTCAGCTGAATCTGGCTGGGACTGGTCATGGGGAAATATAGAGAGTTGGCTCACACTAGTTAAAAATGGCATTGCATCAATCTCTTACATTTATCAAAGTTTGGTCTCTAGTAAAGGCCCAGAAACAATCGAAAAAATTCGAGATAAATGGGCCGATATGTTAAGAACGGAGACCCTTGATACCACTGCAATTACTTCTTCAATTCAAGCGGTCGCTAGGGCAACTCTCTCCGCAACTTGGAGGGAGGCGCAAGTCAAGCTCCTCCACATGTCATATTACACACCGAAGAAGGGCGCACAGTGTGCGAACCCTAGCTTTAATATCTGCCCAAAATGTTCTTTGCCTTTAGCTAATTTAGTACACATGCTCTGGGAGTGCCCAAAAATAAGAAATTTCTGGCTAAAAGTTCAATATTGGATGGTAAATATTTTGGGTCTCCCCTCTTTGTCTCTTTCACTAGTAAAGGTAGTTTTCTTGGCCAACAATGGGGAATTACTCTCCAATAAAATTAAGATTGTCAATTTAATAATACTAGCAGGTAGATATTTAATCTTAAAAAAATGGAAGACCAGAGCTACTCCAAGCGTAAAAGAAATAAAAAACTGTCTAAAGAAACAATGTATGATTGAACAAGTGGACACTGACTTGCAGAGTGAGGCAGATGTTAAGGCGTTCTTTGTAAAATGGACGGTATTCATAAAATCTCTTCCCCATACGGAAATTGATCATTTAATATACCCATTTAGAAATACGGAACTAGTTCTGCTGGGAATCTGGTGACTGAACCATTCCTTTTTTTTTTTTCTTATTATTTTCCACGCAGGTAATTTGCTAGTAGAATGCTTAGAATATTAAGCTGTTTGGTGAAGACTGTAAATAGGTTTGTGGAGGAGGAGAAGGGTAGGAGGGAAAGGGAAGAAAAAAAAAAAACCTCCAGTAGAGGGTGCAGCCTAATATGGATGTCCCTCACTTCTTTTTCTTTTCTTTTTTTGCTTTTATATATTTCTCCATGTATTTTTCATATGACTGTTTAATATGAAATAACTGGCCCTGCGAGGCGCAAAAACTGTACTGGAGCCTTTTCGCACTCTCTGCTGGATATAAATAAACAAGTTAAAAAAAAAAAATTGCATGCTCTCCTGAAAGTTTAGTTTTGACTTTCCTATCCCTTTAAAATGTTTGGTCCCTTCCCACTCCAAATGAATATGGCAACAAAACATCCTAAGAATTTAAAGAGACAAATCTCATCAATCACTATGTTACCTTGGAGAGATTTATTTCACTTAAATTAGTAGCTATAAATCCTTTTTGTTTAATAAGGCGACTCATTAATATAAAGATTGAAATAGATGTAGGTACCAGTAATAACTTATCTTCTGGACAATTTGGGTAACATAATAAACACAGGGATGAGCAGATATTTGTTCTATCATGTAGAGTAATTGTCCCTATTGACAAAAAAAATATTTGCCAAACATCTTACCTTACATTTGTTTAAAAAAATGTAAGTGCAATTAAAATGTATTTTAACACAAGTTCCAACAAATGTGATCTTTTCTTGTAAGCCCTTTGCTAAAGAAACAATACAAAATATCACTCAGGTGATACTTAAATGGAAGAAACCAATTGCACAGCTAGTAATGTGTGTAAGGCTCACAGTAAAGTCCATAATAGACAACTACTATAGAACTTTCTGTTGGAGTATTCTCTTTAAGCCAGTGAGCAGTAGAGTCCTTGCACTCAGTTGAACACAATCATGCACTTCCTGTTAGTTAAATTTTTCATGTAAAAAAAACAATATTCAACCACAGCACTTTCATATACACAAAAGAAAATACTTGAGTTGAGTAATATGTCCCTTTAATGGTTCAGTAAAATGGGCATTAAAGACAATTGTATTTATGATTTAAAAATTGTTCACTACATTACAAGAGATATGCATATAAAATAAAGCATTTAAAATGTTGTTAGAATTATATGTATTGTATTGCACACCATTTGAAAAGCCTCTTGAATTTTGTCTAACTTACTTCCTTTAGGGTGACCAATTATCATAAATATAAACAAACTCCATAGCACTCCGATCTATCTGGGGGATTAGAAACACTGCAATTCTGTTGAGTTAAATTACAGGAAAAGCAGACAAAAGTAACAGGGAACATAACTGCAAGCTTTCTGAACCCTAAGGCGGTCTCATTTACAAATAAGGAACATATAAATATTTCCATGATTTTCATTTATAAATAATTGGGTGTTTGGATCAGCAATTTCATTTTGATCTATCAAATAACTGAAGAACACAGTAATATTTCAGTAGTGAAATGAGGTTTATTGGATTAACAGAAAATGTGCAATATGCATCAAAATGAAATTAGACAGGTGCATAAATTTGGGCACCCCAACAGAAATATTGCATCAATATTTAGTAGAGCCTCCTTTAGCAGAAATAACAGCCTCTAGACGCTTCCTATAGCCTGTAATAAGTGTCTGGATTCTGGATGAAGGTATTTTGGACCATTCCTCCTTGCAAAACATCTCCAGTTCAGTTAGGTTTGATGGTTGCAGAGCATGGACAGCCCATTTTAAATCACCCCACAGATTTTCAATGATATTTAGGTGTGGGGACTGGGATGGCCATTCCAGAACATTGTACTTGTTCCTCTGCATAAATGCCAGAGTAGATTTTGAGCAGTGTTTTGGGTTGCTGTCTTTTTGAAATATCCAGCCCCGGCGTAACTTCAACTTTGTAACTGATTCCTCAACATTATTCTCAAGTATCTGCTGATATTGAGTGGAATCAATGCGACCCTCAACAAGATTCCCAGTACCGGCACTGGCCACACAGCATGATGTTGTAGGTCTTTGGAGGTGGTCTGTGGGCTGTTTTTGACCGTTATCACTATCCTTTGCCTTTTCAATATTTTACTTGGTCTGCCATTTATGGCCTTAACAAGAACTGTGCCTGTGGTCTTCCATTTCTTTACTATGTTCCTAACAGTGGACACTGACAGCTTAAATCTCTGTGATAGCTTTCTGTAGCCTTCCCCTAAACCATAATGTTGAACAATCTTTGTTTTCAGGTCATTTGAGAGTTGTTTTGAGGCCCCCATGTTGCCACTCTTCAGAGGAAAGTCAAAGAGAACAACAACTTGCAATTGGCCACCATAAATACCTTTTCTCATGATTGGATGAACCTGTCTATGAAGTTCAAGGCTTAATGGGCACACCAAACTAATTGTGTGTTCCAATTAATCAGTGCTAGGTAGTTACAGGTATTAAAATCAACAAAATGACAAGGGTGCCCAAATTTATGCACCTGTCTAATTTTGTTTTGATGCATATTGCACATTTTCTGTTAATCCAATAAACCTAATTTCACTACTAAAATATTACCGTGTCCTTCAGTTATTTGATAGATTAAAATGGAATTGCTGATCCAAACACCCAATTATTTATAAATGAAAATCATGGAAATTGTCAGGGGTGCCTAAAGTTTTGCATACAACTATATATATATACACACAGTATATGCTCTTTGATCTCCCTGTGCTAAAACAAAATGTTGTTAGCTTTTTTACTTATGCATTATGCTTCTCTTATAAGATAAGCTGTTTTAAACAATATTTTTAATATTGTTACTTATATTGGCCAACGCATTGCCGAACTGTATACATTATATAACCAGTTTAGCCGATACAAATATTATTTTACTTCAACCCCTTGACCAAAAAAAGACGTATATATACCTCATGGGGTTCTTGCCCATTGTACTCCATAACATACATATACGTCATAGCTTCAGGAATCTCCAGCAGTCTCGGTTGTAAAGTGACAGCCGAGAGTTGCTGTACCTGAGCTGCAGGCATCTGTCTGCATATAGAAACAGAGCACGGTCGGTGCTCCAGTTCCATATGAAGGCAGGCGTCTGATCATTGCAGACAGAGACATGGTTTGTGTCACTGTCTGTAAAGATCATCCGTCTGTGCTGGTGGGAGGGATAAATGGATGCGGTTGGGAGGCACAGCAGTGGAGGGGGGACGGAGTGGGAGGGAGTGACAGTAGTTGTGTGTAAATAATTTCAGTGAGAAACCCAATATTTGTGAAAACGTCAACAATTTTTTTAATATGGTTGCATTTGGGGGTGAAACAGTGGCATGAAATATACCAAAATGGGCATAGATCAATAACTTGGGTTGTCAACTAAAAAAAACAACAAAACACAACATATAGTTTCAATAGGTAAATTAAAAAAAAAGCTATATTTCTATTTAAATGGAGTGACTGCAAAACTGCTAAAAATTGTTTTGTATTTTGGGCAACCAGCCGTGACTGCACATCACATCAGATCCATCCTGTTTTATGTATATAACATAAATTATGCTTACCTGATAATTTTCTTTTCTTCCGATGAAAAGAGTCCACAGCTGCATTCATTACTTTTGGAAAATAAGAACCTGGCCACCAGGACGAGGCAAAGATACCCCAGCCAAATGCTTAAATACTCCTCCCACTTCCCTCATCCCCCAGTCATTCTGCTGAGGAACAAGGAACAGTAGAAGAAATATCTGGGTAAAAGGTGCCAGAAGAATAAAAAACAAAAGACACCCCGCATAAAAAAGACGGGTGGGGAGCTGTGGACTCTTTCCATCGAAAGAAAAGAAAATAATCAGGTAAGCATAAATGTATGTTTTTCTTCCTAAATGGAAAGAGTCCACAGCTGCATTCATTACTTTTGGGAAAACAATACCCAAGCTATAGAGGACACTGAATGCCAAAACGGGAGGGTACAATAGGTGGCCCATTCTAATGGCACCAGGCCTGAAACCACTACCCAACAAAAAACCCTGCTTCGTCCGTCCGAAGCCGAGAACACAAAAAGGCCCCAAGGACACTGACCAGCAGATAGATAGCCCGGAAGCAACATCAGACACAACTGAGCCAACAGTCCTCCAGGAGACACCGTCGCCCAACAGTCGGTCCCCCACCACACCCTTTGCTAGCGAAGGGAACCCCCGCCGAAACTCCCAAAGGAATAAGGCAAAGAAGAACCAAATGGGAACAGAAGGTTACCACAAACTCCATAAAAGGAAAAAACCCCATCAAACCAAGCTCGCAAGACCTAAATGGGTCATGACAATAAGGGGAGGCAACGCCCAATCCAAATAGAAACCACAAATTTTAAAACCGGTAGCAGAACAGAGAAAAAGTTATTCCAACATCCTGCAAGGAGTGGAACAGCTAGCTAACACTCGATCAAGGCACAAACAACTGTAGCTGGTTTCAAAGAGCAACCCTTCACTTGCCAGGCAGCAAAACAACCAGCGCCTAGAAACAACTGAAAACGGAGACTAAACATTATCCGAACTCAGAACCCTGAGGAATTCAGGCAAAATTACATGTAGCAGACCCAGGCGAAGGTAAACACCTGAGTCAAGAACACGCAGCCATCCTCAGGATGACACAGAAGAAATACTTGATAGAAGCAGCTACCAAAATGTAGAGAGCTAAACCTCCACTACAGAAGGCACACTCTAGGCAACCGAAACCGCCAGACCTACACATAGGTCTCAAAATAAAAGGCGAGCCCAGAACCTAAACGAGGACCAATGCGCCCCCAAGATCCCAGAGAACAACGGATCTCAGAACTACCTCCAGCCGGGCCAGCCCAAGCATCGGCAGGTCTGAAATCAGGGGACCAGAAAAACCCCAGGCACAAACAACAAGCGGAAAAAATGGCACATGCACTACAATAGTGCTCGGGTGTCAACCCGAAATACCACATGGAGACCATCGACAAGGCCGTTGACCTAGAGATCTAGCTAAAGGCCCAACATAGACTCAAGGCGGAGCCAGCAACACTCCAAATGGACAGAACAACCCAGAGAGCGTACCTCTCTCCGAAATAGGTTAACCCGTATGTCCTAACCTCCTGAAGCCAGGAAAAGCCCTAAGATAGGGACCACACTTCCAAAAGAAGGATATAAGCCCCCCCCTGAAGACAAAGGGGGCCGTATAATGGGCCAGAAGGACAGAGCACCTGCCCCCAGGACACAGCCACAGGCTGAACCGAGAGAACAATTATCCAATGCCCTGACCTGGAAGGAATCCCCTGAAGAATTTAACTGGCTAGCACACAGATCAAGGTGCCATAGCTGCAGTGGTTCCACAGCGAACCCCTTTGCTTGCAGAGCAGAGAAGCCATCATACTCTTTCAGCAAGCCGAACTGAGTAAAACGTGAAGACGCGCTATTTTGTAACGAAAGCCACAACACTCAGGGACAGCTACACACGCAGGGAACTGTATAGGCCCACCCAATGCCGGTAGACCCGGGACGATCGGGCACGAGCACAAACGCAAATAAACGTCTGGACTTTGCAGACGCATATTCACCAAAAATAAGTGAAAGTGAAAACGAGCTGCAACCTCCAGGGGGAACAAGCCGCCCTGTAAGAAGGTATAAACATAATCTGGGTTAAACGCATGTGTAGTAGTAGGGAGCGGTAGGCAACTCGCCTCATGGAGAACAGGACCCCCAGAGGCGGATGGCTCAGCAGAGCCCCGATTCCCCGAGCCCGAGGAACAGGGCGCTCTAATACGGCATATCGAACATAACTGATTTGCATTCGGGGCCAATTCGCATTCTTCACAAGTCGAAGAATCTGAAATTTGAACAGTCTCAGCATTAGAATCCTCCATAACTAGATAGAGAATATAAGAATATGGACTAAGAAAAAACTTAGTGGATATGGTGAACACTGGACTCTGGAGGAAGGGACAGTGCTGGCCAACTGACTGTTCACACTTCTCACAAATGTGAACTGTAGGAAGGAAATGAAGGCTATGGTTTAGTCAGTGGCGCCTTATGCTGACTGTCAGTGGATGAATAAGGGGTTATGAATTAAGTGAAAAAAATGAAATCAGAATTATCTGGCAAAGAATCGACCAAAAAGGTGATTGGCAATATCAGGTTCAATAACCTAATATGCACCAATGGTTAATAATATTACGATGAACCGAAAAATGTGTAAGGATGCCAAACTAGAAACCCAAATTAGAAACAAGCTGCGTTTCCAAAAATCTATCTAATTAAAAAACTGAATGTTATAACAAGATAATTTATTAAAATGTGAAAAAATTGATACAATGACAATATGTATTATATTTAAAAATGTATTATATTGAAAATGACACCGGTGTCTACAATCTTAAAAGTTAAACCATAATTCAAAATCAGAATACAAAAAGGCAAAGTTGATAGTGCCAACAGATCTCAGCTAAATTGATCAAACTAGATGATGTTGCAACTAGATAGAACTAGAGAGAAATGATACAATATATACGAATAGTTACTGACTGATTAGATGATACTCTATGTGGCCGCTGGGTACGGTTTCACCAGCATATCAATGAATATTTAATACATAGAGTTCAAGTACGGTCTGTTAAATGTCTTCCAGAGTTTTAAATGCAAAGTCAGTGCAACAGAACAAGGGGTAAAGGATAGCAGTGTGGGTTATTTCTTTCTTCGGTTTCCAAAACAGTTAAATGCTCAAGTAGTAATTACAGTTTGTGAAGCTTTCAGCACAGGATTTGTGAATTTACTCACTTTTATTTTTGTTTTCCTCTTTCGGCGTCCTCGCCTTACTTACTTGCTTCCTCTGTAAAGATTGCCAGTTTGTCGGGTCCAGCCAATGCAGGACCGTTGGAGTGCGCGCACTTTTTTGAATGTGAGGGTCTGTGGGTAAATACTCCTACCGCATTCAGTATGTGCTATTCCGGCACGTAGAAAGAATCAGTTCTGGGAGTATAATTGTAAAATCCTCTCAACAGGAGCTGTCTGGTCAAACGTCTACGCCTTTCAGCTGTTAAGCCTTTATCAAGAAAAAACTTAAACGCCACCTGACAGCCACAATGGCTGGGGCAGGGGCACTCACCACCTCCTAGAAGCAGACACAAGCAGACTCTAATTTTTCAGTCACCACACAGTCAAGAATGCGGAAATGGAAGACCAGAACGTAAACACGTCCAGTCACAAGGTGAACAGTACAGTCCAAAAAAAGCACGCCCAACCATAAGTTTGCGTCACTTCCAAAGGCCTTTATGTTCTAAGCCAAGAGCCGAGTTAACACTACACATAAGCAGATTGAATCACATAACAAACATGATTAAAAACCCCCCTGTTCAATAATCCCCCTTGATTCCAAGATATCAAAGGAGCCTCACTGAGGCCCTATAAATATACTTAATAAGTCACGCAAGATAGTTCCTTATGGGAAAACATAATAGTTTACTTCTGATGAAGTAAAATAAAACGATCTTACCGGAATCTATGCCATGGAACAGGAACACGGCCCTTCAAGTGTGACGAATAGTAGCAGCGCCTCCGCCATGGACTTGCAAGAAGAAACCAGGAAGCGAAGCGAAGTTTGACAATGCTGATTGCTTGTGGAGCTGTTAATATGAGTCGGGATCGTTTCGCAGAGAAACTCAACCTGCATCTCCGGACTCTAACTTTCATCCAGGCCCTTACTGAGAGACTGATAGGATTACTTAAAGGGACAGTATACACCAATTTTCATATGACTGCATCTAATAGACATTACTACAAAGAATAAGATGCACAGATACTGATATAAAAATCCAGTATAAAAGTGTTTAAAAACTTACTTAGAAGATCTCAGTTCAGCTCTGTTGAAAAGGTAGCTAGAAAGCCCACTGCAAGAGTGGGAAATAAGACACTTCTCCCCCTCGCCTTGCATATGAAAAGATCCTTTACACAAACAGTAGCAAGCTGGAGTATTCTCCTAAAACTTTGGGGCTTGGTTAGGTGTCTGAAAATCAGAGCAATGTTATTAAAAAATAAGCAAAACTATTAAAAAAAAAAAACTTTTTTAAAAAAAAAACTTTTTTAAAAAAAAAACTTTTTTAAAAAAAAAACTTTATGGGCTATATAAATAGATCATCTACAAAACATTTATGCAAAGAAAAAATGAGTGTATAATGTCCCTTTAAAACTCACGTCCCATGTCGAAGAGTACTACCCTTCATAAGAGACAAAACAAACTTCTGACACTTCTCTGACAACCTCTTGGGACGAAAGGCAAATAATGACTGGGGGATGAGGGAAGTGGGAGGAGTATTTAAGACTTTGGCTGGGGTGTCCTTGCTTCCTCCTGGTGGCCAGGTTCTTATTTCCCAAAAGTAATGAATGCAGCTGTGGACTCTTTCCATTTAGGAAGAAAATATATATAAAAAATGAATTGCAGACATTTTTCTCATTCAGCAATACTATATAGTTTTGATACTAGAATTTAACTTCATACCTCCAGTTGTAGTCCCAGCAATCAGAGCAGATGACGTATAGTATATTACTTCAGTTCCAAAATATAGTACATTTAGCCAATATGTATCATATAGAAACTTTATTAAATTGAATGCATATTATGATTAGTTCCTATGATGCAGTTTTTACAATAGAATATTTTTTCAATATACTGCTCATAATATAACTACTGTGATCCCATATTTTTTTTATAAATTATTATTATTATATACAATTTACATTAATGTACACAATAGCATTGCTCACCTGTCTCATCTGGTGAAACTGGTGAAGCGCTGTCCTGGGATAGTGTGGTCCAACTTGAATCTTCATCACTTGGCGCCAGGTTCTGAATGCGGTGTAATGCACAGTCTGTCTTTGCTCCAGTCTTTGGATGGTCCTTTTTAGTCTCTGGGCTTGATGATACAGTAGGCATTTGGCTATCATCAGGACTTTGAGTCTTGCTTTGCTTTGGTGGCTGTATATCTCCATTAGTAATTATATGAGGTCCTTGGCTAGCTACCCATGGAGTGGTTTCTTCTTCCTTCACTGTATGACCATTTTCAAGACTCTGCCCAAGATCTCTGGAAGTTTCAAGGTCTGCATAGTAATTAAGGAAGCTTTTGGTTCTTCTTGGCAGCAATGGTTGGGTTTCGGGTTCATCAGAAATTTCCTCTTTTCTTTCTGACTTCTCTGAAATTCTGTTGACACCAACTTCTGAACTGACATTTTTGTTTGGGTCTTGCTGCCCCTGTTCAGCTGCTTTTCTAAGCTGATTTTCTCCATTCTTAACTATCTTAATATTTTGAGCACTGTTTGATAAGAGAGGTTGGCATGCAGGGTCAGACAAGCCCATGGCTGCCTGAATATTGGTCAGTGCATATTTTTTCCTGCATTTTGGAGGTGTATTACTTTTTGTTTCAGTGTGCTTTGCATCTGCATTCAGCAAGTCATTATGAGACGAGCGCAGGTTAAGAGTATTTGGTGGGCTCACTGGGCCATTCCGATTCACAATGTCTGTCGCGCTGTGGCTTGCCATAAACACAGGAAGTGTTTCCACACTCGAATCGACTACAAGAGACATTAAAATAACATTTTAGCAGGAAAAAATTACAATTATGAAAGTTACACTTTCTACAATCTCCAGGGCATGTGTATATATATATATATATATATATATATATATATACACACACATATACATATACACACACACATTTATACTAATTTCTCGTTCTTAAGGTATGTTTTTGTCTCTTAAATTTGAAATACATTTTGCTAACCCCTAAGAAATGCAATGGTTTTTCAATTCCTAGTTAAAACAAATAAGAGCAGATGTAGCTGAAGATATTTTGCTCACTTGTGTATATTAATACAATATGCGTAACGTGTCTGCCATAACAATGCCTTAGGCGCTCATAAAGAAGGAAGGCCTGACATGCTGTTTTGTTTGTTTCAACATGCACATGGGTGCAACAAAATCTTCAACTTTATTCATTTGTTAATGAAAACTTAGAAGTCCACAATGAACATATGGTGGAAAACAGCTATATAGTGATTTAATATATTTAATGAAATTCTCAGCTTTAACTCAATATATGCTAATATGAAAGCTAGTTAAACCAGTACACAAGATTTAATACATCATTTAAAAGTGAGGATGAAGGACAATTTACTAAATACTGTAAATCTAATACCCAATAAATACTAATGCATTTGGGTTTGGTATTGGTAATATTTATTGTTACATGTAGATGTACAATAGACAATAGGCATCTGCATTTTGCAGTTTAATTAGCTGCTTAATGTGGAAGAAGATGTCCACTTGCATCAAACGGTTCTTTTCAAAGACGGCTTTCTTTTTGTAAAAATGCAACACACTAAGATCTGTGTAAATCCAGATCTTAGTGTGTTGCACTTTCACAAAAAGAAATCCGGGTTCCGAAAAGAGCTGAATGCTTCGAGTAGCCGCCTTCTTCTACATTAACCCCTTTAATAACGGGACTTTCATAGGAAAAACATGCCCAAAATACAGGTGAATTTTTTAGCATTTTTGCTATCACTCCGTTTAAACAGAAATAGCGCCTCGGTTTTTGTTTTTTTACCTGTCAAAACTATATATTTTTTTTTTAAGTAGACAACCCAAGGTATTCATCTAGGCCCATTTTGGTATATTTCATGACACCATTTCACTGTAAAATGAGATCAAATAAAAGAAAATCGTAAATTTGTTTAACAAACTCACTGAAATTATGTATATACTGCTTGTGCAATCATGGTACAACTGGTTGTAAAAGCTTCTCTGGGATCACTTTTGTTCAGAAATAGCAGACATATATGGCTTTCCCATTGCTTTTTGGTAATTAGAAGGCCGCTAATTGCAGCTGCAAGGGGAGGGGTTCATTAGGTAGCTTTTAAGGGTAATTTTAGCTTTAATGTAGAGATTACCCTCTTACCTTATACTTCCCACCCCCTGATCCGTACCTGATCCCTCACAATCAGCTATCTTCCCTGCCCCACCCCAACTGGTCATCCCCATCTTAAGTACTGACAAAAAGTCTGCCAATATAAAAATGTAAGGCTTTTTTTTTATTCAATTTTTCCTTTTTTCCCCTCCATTTTTCTGCAGTGTAGAATCCCTCCTAACCCTCCTACCTCCCTAATCCCCCCAAACAGCTCTCTAACACTCCCCCTTCTAACTATTGCCGCCATCTTAGGTACTGACAGCTGTTTTTGTTTTTATTATTATTTTTTTATATTTTTTTCTGTAGTGTAGTGATCCCACCACCTCCCCCTCCCACAATCGCCATTTAGTTACCCCCCACACCCCCATTTCTGTAGTGTAGCTGCCCCATCCCTCCCTGTCCCTTTATTATTTTTCTTTAGCGTAGGGACCTCCCAATTCCTCCCTTTCCCCCCCCCCCCTCTGCTGCTGGGCTGCCCACCCGTCTCCCGCCCAAACCTCCCGCAGGCACCAGCAATGATCGTTACAGACAGTGGCACACACAGTGTTACCGTCTGTAACGATCAGGCATCTGCCCTCATATGGAACCATATCACAATCCATATGCAGCAGATGGCTGGAGCTCCAGGAATTCCAGCTCTCCTGAAGCTCAGACGTATATATACGCCATGCGGTGCAATGAGCAAAGTAACGCAAGACGTATACATAAGTCTTTTTGGGTGAAGGGGTTAAGCACCCAATGAAACTGGCAAATGCAGATGCCTATTGTATATCTACATGTAAAAAAAAACCAATATTACCATCAAAGAAATGCAAAAAGTAAATTTATGCTTACCTGATAAATTAATTTCTTCTATGGTACGACGAGTCCACGGATTCATCCTTTACTTGTGGGATATTATCCTCCTGCTAACAGGAAGTGGAAAAGAGCACCACAGCAGAGCTGTCTATATAGCTCCTCCCTTAACTCCACCCCCCAGTCATTCGACCGAAGGTACAGGAAGAAAAAAGAGAAACTAAAAGGTGCAGAGGTGACTGAAGTTTAAAATCAAAAAATAAAATCTGTCTTAAAATGACAGGGCGGGCTGTGGACTTGTCGTACCATAGAAGAAATTAATTTATCAGGTAAGCATAAATTTACTTTTCTTCTATAAGGTACGACGAGTCCATGGATTCATCCTTTACTTGTGGGATACAATACCAAAGCTACAGGACACGGATGAACGGGAGGGACAAGACAGATGGTTAAACAGAAGGCACCACTGCTTGAAGAACTTTTCTCCCAAAAATAGTCTCCAAAGAAGCAAAAGTATCAAATTTGGAAATTTTGGAAAAGGTATGAAGCGAAGACCAAGTTGCAGCCTTACAAATCTGTTCAACAGAATCATCATTTTTAAAAGCCCATGTGGAAGCCACCGCTCTAGTAGAGTGAGCTGTAATCCTTTCAGGAGGCTGCTGTACAGCAGTCTCGTATGCCAAATGGATGATGCTTTTCAGCCAAAAAGAAAGAGAGGTAGCCATAGCTTTTTGACCTCTACGTTTTCCAGAATAGACAACAAACAAAGAAGAGGTTTGACGGAAATCTTTGGTTGCTTGCAAGTAAAACTTCAAAGCACGAACCACGTCCAAGTTGTCCTAGTACTTAGAGTAGGCAAAGAGAATGACTGGGGGGTGGAGCTAAGGGAGGAGCTATATAGACAGCTCAGCTGTGGTGCTCTTTGCCACTCCCTGTTAGCAGGAGGATAATATCCCACAAGTAAAGGATGAATCTGTGGACTTGTCGTACCTTATAGAAGAAATAAAACCATTTTAATCAAGGAAAACATTTGTAAAAAATTCAATGTGTCTTTGGATTATTATTTCTTTAACATGAATTAATACAAGATTTGTTACCTCATCAGAATGTGTACCTTAAGATAATTGTTAAATTTTTACAAGCATTTATTAGAGCAAACATTTTATTTTTTTACTGTGGGGGGGTCAACAATATATTATTGTCAGGTGAGTTCTGCAATTTTTAATTTACTACGTGTTACAATGATTAAGAAGACATGAAAAGCAATCATGATTCAGATAGAGCATGTGATTTAAAACACTTTTACATTCACTTCTATTATCAAATAAATGGCTAGATTACGAGTTTTTGTGGGTAATGGTGTGCGGGGCTAACGAGCCTTTTTTTCTCACTGCTCACTTAAGACGAGTTTTCTTCAAGCCGGCGTTAGCCTCAGAAAAGTGAGCGTTGAGCAAAATTTAGCTCCACATCTCACTGTAATACCAGCGCTGCTTACGGTAGAGGTGAGCTGGCTAAACGTGCTCGTGCACGATTTCCGCATAGGAAACAATGGAGCTGAGCCGGCTGAAAAAAACCCAAACACCTGCAAAAAAGCAGCGTTCAGCTTCTAACGCAGCCCCAATGTTTCCTATTGGGAAAGGAATTTTAAGTCTACACCTAACATTCTAACATGAACCCTGAGTCTAAACACCCCTAATATTACACTTATTAACCACTAATCTGCTGCCCCCGACATTGTCACCACCTGCATTATATTATTAACCCCTAATCTGCCGCTCCGGACACCGCCGCCACCTACATTATACTTATTAACCCCTAATCTGATGCCCCCAACATCGCCGAACCCTACATTTTATTTATTAACCCCTAATCTGTCCCCCCAATGTCGCCACAACTATATTAAATGTATTAACCCCTAATCTGCCGACAACGTCGCCGCCACTATAATAAATTTATTAACCCCTAAACCTAAGTCTAACCCTAACTCCCCCTTACTTAAATACATCTAAATAAATTTACTATAATTAACTAAATTATTCCTATTTAAAACTAAATACTTACCGATAAAATAAACCATAAGATAGCTACAATATAACTAATAGTTACATTGTATCTATTTTAGGATTTATATTTATTTTACAGGCAACTTTGTATTTATTTTAACTAGGTAGAATAGTTATTAAATAGTTATTAACTATTTAATAGCTACCTAGTTAAAATAAGTACAAATTTACCTGTAAAATAAATCCTAACCTAAATTACAACTACACCTAACACTACACTATCATTAAATTAATTAACTAAATTACCTACAATTAAATACAATTAAATTAAATAAACTAAAGTACAAAAAAACAACAACACTAAATTACAGAAAATAAAAAAAGATATTACAATTTTTTTAAACTAATTACACCTACTCTACTCCCCCTAATAAAATAAAAAAGCCCCCCCAAAATAATAAAATTCCCTACCCTATACTAAATTACAAATAGCCCTTAAAAGGGCCTTTTGCGGGGCATTGCCCCAAAGTAATCAGCTGTTTTACCTGTAAAAAATAATACAATACCCCCCCAACATTAAAACCCATCACCCACACACCCAACCCTACTCTAAAACCCACCCAATCCCCCTTAAAAAAACCTAACACTACCCCCTTGAAGATCACCCTACCTTGAGCCGTCTTCACTCAGCCGGGCATAAGTGGACCTCCAGAGGGGCAGACGTCTTCATCCGATCCGGCCAGAAGAGGACATCCAGACCGGCAGAAGCTACCTAGTTAAAATAAGTACAAATTTACCTGTAAAATAAATCCTAACCTAAATTACAATTACACCTAACACTACACTATCATTAAATTAATTGACTAAATTACCTACAATTAAATACAATTAAATTAAATAAACTAAAGTACAAAAACAAACAAACACTAAATTACAGAAAATAAAAAAAATATTACAATTTTTTTTAAACTAATTACACCTACTCTAATCCGGCCAGAAGAGGACATCCAGACTGGCAGAAGTCTTCATCCAGGCGGCATCTTCTATCTTCTTCCATCCAGAGCGGGTCCATCTTGAAGACATCCGACGATGGCGTCCCTTCAATTTCGATTGGCTGATAGAATCTTATAAGCCAATCGGAATTAAGGTAGGAAAAATCCTATTGGCTGATGCAATCAGCCAATAGAATTGAGCTCGCGTTCTATTGGCTGATTGGAACAGCCAATAGAATGCGAGCTCAATCCTATTGGCTGATTGGATCAGCCAATAGGATTGAACTTCAATTCTATTGGCTGATTGCATCAGCCAATAGGATTTTTCCTACCTTAATTCTGATTGGTTGATAGGATTCTATCAGCCAATCGGAATTGAAGGGACGCCATCTTGGATGACGTCACTTAAAGGAACCTTCATTCTTCAGTCGCCGTCGGATGGAAGAAGATGCTCCGCGTCGGATGTCTTCAAGATGGACCCGCTCCGCTCCGGATGGAAGAAGATAGAAGATGCTGCCTGGATGAAGACTTCTGCCAGTCTGGATGTCCTCTTCTGGCCGGATTAGAGTAGGTGTAATTAGTTTAAAAAAAAAATTAATATTTTTTTTATTTTCTGTAATTTAGTGTTTGTTTTTGTACTTTAGTTTATTTAATTTAATTGTATTTAATTGTAGGTAATTTAGTTAATTAATTTAATGATAGTGTAGTGTTAGGTGTAATTGTAATTTAGGTTAGGATTTATTTTACAGGTAAATTTGTACTTATTTTAACTAGGTAGCTATTAAATAGTTAATAACTATTTAATAACTATTCTACCTAGTTAAAATAAATAAAAAGTTGCCTGTAAAATAAATATAAATCCTAAGATAGGTACAATGTAACTATTAGTTATATTGAAGCTATCTTATGGTTTATTTTATCGGTAGGTATTTAGTTTTAAATAGGAATAATTTAGTTAATTGTAGTAATTTTATTTCGTTTTATCTAAATTATATTTAAGTTAGGGGGGTTTGACTTAGGGTTAGACTTAGGTTTAGGGGTTAATAAATTTCATATAGTAGCAGCGACGTTGGGGGCAGCAGATTAGGAGTTAATAAATGTAGATAGGTGTCGGCGATATTAGGGACGGCAGATTAGGGGTTAATAAAATTGAATTAGTGTTTGCGAGGCGGGAGTACGGCAGTTTAGGGGTTAATAAATGTATTACAGTGGCGGCGATGTCCGGTCAGCAGATTAGGGGTTAAAAATTTTAATTAAGTGTTTGCGATACTTTGTAGCATTTTAGTTAAGAGTTTTATGTTACGGCGTTGGCCCATAAAACTCTTAACTACTGACTTTTAAATGTGGTAGGAGTCTGGACAGGAGAGGGTCTACCGCTAACTTTTTAAAGCAATCGTAATACCGGCGTTAGGAAAATCCCATTAAAAAGATAGGATACGCAAATGACGTAAGGGGATTTGCGGTATGCGAAAATCGCAGAAAAAAAAAGAGAGGTACCCCTGTACCTGCCAGACTCGTAATACCAGCGGGCGTTAAAAAGCAGCGTTGGGACCTCTCAACGCTGCTTTTTAAGGCTAACACAAGACTCGTAATCTAGCCGTTAATTTGTTGTATTTGTAGCCTTAGATGAAAAGCATATGTACATATCCTCAGCAGCTGCAGCAATGCACTACTGAGAGATAGTTGGTGACTGGTGGCTACAAACATTCGTCTCTTGTGACTGGCTCACCAGATGTGATCAGTTAGGTCCCAGTAGAGCATTGTTACTCTAGAACTGACTTGAACTATGTGTTTAATAAATTTGAAGGGGTTAAAAACATATAAACAAGCAATAGTTCAATAATAAAATACTCTGACATATTAGACAAACTTTCCAACAGTCCTGAATCTCCCCATGCACAGAATCTTTTCCAGAGGCTGTTATTTTTATTATTATAGGGCAGGTGGCAAGAGCTTGGTGCTGTAATCTGTATAATAAACTATGGATCCTTCAGCATAACAGAAAGCTTGTTTTTATGCATGAAGACCCCTGTGTAAGTCTTGCAGGCAAACAGGAAATTTCCGTTGAGGTACTTGAGACACAGGATATCTGAAGATATTTAATAAAAATCAGAGGGCTACAAAGAAAATGCAATCTTCACAGATAACTGATTAATTTGCTGAAAAATATGATTTTTTTTTTAGTAATACACATTTTAACTTTATCAAAAATAAACAATATTGTGATCCACACCAGAGAGCTTAACTTTTTCCTTGTTTTACAATAGCACACAAACACACCAGAATTATTATGGTTGTGGGAGAATTGTACCTCTATTATCAATTTTGCTTAATTCTCTTGTTATTCTTTGTTGATGGAACAGCAATGCACTACTAAGTGTTAGCTGAACACATTGGAAAGCCAAAGACAAGATGTATATATATATATATATATATATATATATATATATATATATATGATGCCACCAATGAGCAACTAGCTTCCAGGTTCTGCACCTACCTAAGAGAACTAAGCAAATTAGATAATATAGTAAATTAGAAAGATGTATAAAATTGTTACATAATGGTGAGAGTCCACAAGCCTTAAACGTGTGGGATTGAATTCCTACCACTAGGAGGCGGCAAAGACACTCCAAAAACTAAGAGCTTTTAAACCCTCCCAGCTTTCTGTGTATCTCAGTTTATCGTATAGCAGAGCAGAGAAAAGGTAACAGAAAGGTAGTAAAGGCAAGCAGGGTATAAAGAGGTGCATAGAAAAAACTGTCACCAAAAATAAAGAAAAATAAATAGGGACTCTCACCACCATGAAAGAATAAAATTTATCAGGTAAGCATAAATTATGTTTTCTTTCATATGTTGGTGAGAGTCCACAAGCCTTAACATGTGGGATAGAATTCCCAAGCTGTGGAGGCCACGAGAACATGGGCGGGACAAAGAGTAAAAGCAGTTCCTATTTGCAACACACTGTGGCCTAAAGGACTTTTCAAAAACAGCCTCCAAAGAGGCAAAAACATTGAAATTATTAAAATTTAGTAAATGTATGTAAATAAGACCATGTTGCAGCTTTGCAAATCTGTTCCACAGAAGCCTTATTTTTAAAAGTGCAAGAATTAGAGACTGATCTTGAGGGCAGTAATGTGTTTAGAGGGCAACTTTCCCACCACCAAGTAAGCTGTGTGAATTATTTGTTTAAAACTGGATGCTAGAGTAACTCCTTTAGCCTTTTGTCCCCTACGAGGGTCGGAAAAAATGGACAAACTTGAACTGTGTGTAAAGGTCCTACCTGGATTGGAGTCTGTAGCAGAGATATGTGCTCACCCTTACAGGTATAACAGCCCAAAGTGATCATGGAAGAAAACCACCTGCATAAATAAAAAGAGAGAAGCGCTCAACCTTGGAACGAACAATAGAATAATAGCTTGTTCTATGGCTAGTTACCACCCAAGAATCAGCCTCTTTTTGCTCAACATGCTTTTCACAGAGAAGAACTTTCCAGAAGCATATCAGTCTGATCCTGACTTCACAGTACAGTACAGCCACGAAATACCAGGCAATCCCTCTCTGAACGAGAGAAACAGCAAAACCCCAGACGTACGTTTCGGCCTATTGTGGGCCTCGTCAGTGAGGTGCAGCAATATCCCTCTAGGCACTCTAAGCAACGGGTCCACGTCTGAATTCCTGCATCACATTTAGGGAGACTTCCCTAAGAGTCATAATTTGCATAAATAAAAAGAGAGATAAGCGCTCAACCTGGGAACGAACAATAGCAAAATAGCTTGTTCTATGGTTAGTTACCACCCAAAAAGCAGCCTCTTTTTGCCCAACATGTGCTTTTCACAGAGAAGAACTTTCCTGAAGCATATCAGTCTGATCCTGACTTCACAGTACAGGCCAGCCCCGAAATACCAGGAAATGCCTCTCTGAACGAGAGAAACAGCAAAACCCCAAACGTACGTTTCAACCTATTGTGGGCCTCATCAGTGAGGTGCAGCCATATCCCTCTAGGCACACTAAGCAACGGGTCCACATCTGGATTCTTGTATCACACTTAGGGAGACTTCCCTAAGTGTCATAATTTGCATAAATAAAAATAGAGAAGCACTCCAACTGGGAACGAACAATAGCATAAATGCTTGTTCTATGGCTAGTTACCACCCAAGAAGCAGCCTCTTTTTGCTCAACATGTGCTTTTCACAGAGAAGAACTTTCCTGAAGTATATCAGTCTGATACTGACTTCACAGTACAGTCCAGCCCCGAAAAACCAGGCAATCCCTCTCTGAACGAGAGAAACAGCAAAACCCCAAACGTACGTTTCAACCTATTGTGGGCCTCGTCAGTGAGGTGCAGCCATATCCTTCTAGGCACACTAAGCAACGGGTCCACGCCTGGATTCCCGTATCACACTTAGGGAGACTTCCCTAAGTGTCATAATTTGCATAAATAAAAAGAGAGAAGCGATCAACCTGGGACGAACAATAGCATAATAGCTTGTTCTATGGCTAGTTACCACCCAAGAAGCAGACTGATATGCTACAGGAAAGTTTTTCTCTGTGAAAGGCACATGTTGAGCAAAATGAGGCTGCTTCTTGGGTGGTAACTAGCCATAGAACAAGCTATTATGCTATTCTTGGTTCCCAGGTTGAGCACTTTTCTCTTTTAATTTATGCAAATTATGACACTTAGGGAAGTCTCCCTAAGTGTGATGCAGGAATCCAGACATGGACCCGTTGCTCAGTGTGCCTAGAGGGATATGGCTGCACCTCACTGACGAGGCCCACACAAGCCGAAACGTACATCTGGGGTTTTGCTGTTTCCTTTGTTCAGAGAGGGATTGCCTGGTATTTCGGGGCTGGACTGTAGTGTAAAGTCAGGATCAGACTGATATGCTTCAGGAAAGTTCTTCTCTGTGAAAAGCACATGTTGAGAAAAAAGAGGCTGCTTCTTGGGTGGTAACTAGCCATAGAACAAACTATTATGCTATTGTTCGTTCCCAGGTTGAACACTTCTCTCTTTTTATGTATGCAAATTATGACACTTAGGGATGTCTCCTTAAGTGTGATGCGGGAATCCAGACGTGGACCCATTGAATAGTGTGCCTAGAGGGATATAGCTGCACCATCACTGACGAGGCCCACAATAGGCCGAAACGTACGTCTTGGGTTTTGCTGTTTCTCTCATTCATTTCGGGGATGGACTGTACTGTTAAGTCAGGATCAGACTGATATGCTACAGGAAAGTTTTTCTCTGCGAAAGGCACATGTTGAGCAAAAAGAGGCTGCTTCTTGGGTGGTAACTAGCCATAGAACAAGCTATTATGCTATTGTTCGTTCCCAGGTTGAGCGCTTCTCTCTTTTAATTTAAGAAAACCACCTGGGCTGTGAATAAATGCAGGGGGGCTGTGTGCAAAAACCAGGGATACGAGTATGCTGTATAAACAGGGGTAAATCCAAGAGAGTAGTCAAGGTATTGCAGGTATCAAAGGAAGCCAGAGGTGCATGTAAACGATGAACAGAGTCGAGGTCACAAGCCATGGTCAGTCTTGGGGATTCAGGAACAAAGACACCTAAAATAGAAACAGAAAACATGAAACAAATAACTGACACTGAGCACAGGAAAAGGCAGGGTTATATAGCCAGATAATGAGCTGCTAATTGTTCAAACATCCCAGGTAAGCTTGACTGACAGGTTGTAAATGAGCACAGGTGATCCAGGCAAATCAATATTCAGAGTCCAGCCCCAGTACTGCAGGCAAGATAAAGAAAGGTAATGAAAGGCTTACATACACACACAAATAGAGAGAAGCAGCTGTGGCTTAGAGGCAAGAGAACAAGCCTAGGATAAGAGAGGACCCAGGTTCAAGTCCCTCGCTTGCCCCCAAAGGGGCGACCAAGCCTGGCTGTCTGCATTTAATGGTGGGAACCATGACACTGTGTCTAAAATCCTTAGTAGCCTGTAAGTAAAACATTAGAGCCCTAACAAAATCCAAATTATGCAAACATCTCTCCTTAGAGTTTGAAGGATTTTGACATAAAGACAAGAAAGCAATCTTCTGGTTTATGTTCTCTGAAGAAACTACCTCTGATTAGAAAACAATATTAAGATCTCACTACCAGTGTATCCATGAGAAAAATATGGAAAATGAATTCACAGGAATGAGTCAACAATTCAAAAACTCTTCTATCAGATGTAAATATCATGCATGGGATCAAATGAAGGAGCCTGTAGGACAGAAGGACACATTTTAAATTTTATGAAGGAGAAATTGGTGTAATAACAGGTCTCTAACCAACGCTTGAACATCTGGAGGTTTGGCTATCTTATTGTGAAATAAAAAAGAAAGAACAGAAATTTGTCCCTTTAAAGTACTTTTCAAGCCCATCTTGAAGAAACTGAAGGATCCTCAGAATCCTAAAGAAGTGTCAACGTAAACCATGATCCTCACACCAGGCAAGAAAAATATATCATGTCTTATAATAAAACACAGAATCAGAAAAAACCCTTTGTCTCCAAATGTAGAGGTTGTTGATCTTGGTAAAATAGAATAAAATTATATGCTAGGAGAAAAGACTACAAAACCACTAAAACATCTATCAGTGCTGCTCACAGATCCTTGGATCTGGCACAGAAACTGGGAAGTTGAAAATGAGATGAGAAGCCATCAGGTCTATTTCCGGAAAGATCCCAGTTAAGAACAATATGATCGAAAACCTCCAGATTGAGGGATCACTCCCTTTGGTGCATGGACTGGCGACCAAGATAGTCAGCTTAACAATTCTTGACCCCATAATTGTATATCACTGACAAGATACAGACTCCTTGCACTCTTCAAACACCCCAAACCCAATAGACTGGTATCTGTGGATACAATTACCCAAGATGGACACTTAATATTGTGCACCCCAATTTTTGTTTTGAGGGCAATGTCTGCAGCATCAGCAGCAGGAGAGGTAATTATTTTAGTGCTTCTCTCCGCTCTCCACTGCGTATCCTGTGTTGGTGGGTCTGGGTTCCATTTATACAGTTCCCCATGTAGATGGATGCTGGAGGGTGCAATGCAGGGTAGCAGCAGTCCATGCTCTATTTTGTCTGCTAGCTGTGCTTTTTTGCAAAATTCAAGCAGCAGCCATGGCTTTAAGAGGGCAGAGCTATCAGACTTTCACTTCCTCCCTCCACTAGGCAGATCAGCAGTGCATTACTGGGATATGCTGCTCTTAGCTTTCACTGCTGCTGTGATGCCTTTCATTGGAAGTTGCTAAGGAGGGACAGCCTTGGTAAAGTATTTAACTCCTTTTGTTCAGAGTGTGTTTGTTGTTTATAACATTTGTGCTAAAAATCCCTCATAAACAATGTTATATAACTATTCTGAACACAATATTTATTTATACTTTTGATTTCTGAGTGGCAGAACATTGTGGTAGAGAATCAGTGTACTCACAGTATTAAAAAGTAAATTTATGCTTACCTGATAAATTAATTTCTTCTATGCTATGACGAGTCCACAGATTCATCCTTTACTTGTGGGATATTATCCTCCTACTAACAGGAAGTGGCAAAGAGCACCACAGCAGAGCTGTCTATATAGCTCCTCCCTTACCTCCACCCCCCAGTCAATCAACCGAAGGTACAGGAAGAAAAATGAGAAACTAAAAGGTGCAGAGGTGACTGAAGTTTAAAATAAAAAAATAAAATCTGTCTTAAAATGACAGGACGGGCCGTGGACTCGTTGTACCATAGAAGAAATTAATTTATCAGGTAAGCATAAATTTACTTTTCTTCTATAAGGTACGACGAGTCAACGGATTCATCCTTTACTTGTGCGATACAATACCAAAGCTACAGGACAAGGGAGGGACAAGACAGATGGTTAAACAGAAGGCACCACTGCTTGAAGAACTTTTCTCCCAAAAATAGTCTCTGAAGAAGCAAAAGTATCAAATTTGTAAAATTTGGAAAAGGTATGAAGCGAAGACCAAGTCGCAGCCTTACAAATCTGTTCAACAGAAGCATCATTTTTAAAAGCCCATGTGGAAGCCACCGCTCTAGTAGAGTGAGCTGTAATCCTTTCAGGAGGCTGCTGTCCAGCAGTCTCGTATGCCAAATGGATGATGCTTTTTAGCCAAAAAGAAAGAGAGGTAGCCATAGCTTTTTGACCTCTACGTTTTCCAGAATAGACAACAAACAAAGAAGATGTTTGACGGAATCTTTGGTTGCTTGCAAGTAAAACTTCAAAGCACTAACCACGTCTAAGTTGTGCAACAGACCCTCCTTCTTAGAGGAAGGATTAGGACACAGTGAAGGAACAACAATTTCCTGATTGATATTCCTATTAGTAACAACCTTAGGAAGTAATCCAGGCATGGTACGCAAAACCACCTTATCGGCATGGAAAACAAGATAAGGTGAGTCGCATTGTAATGCAGATAGTTCAGAAACTCTTCGAGCCGAAGAGATAGCAACTAAAAACAGAACTTTCCAAGATAGAAGCTTAATATCTATGGAATGCATAGGTTCAAACAGAACCCCTTGAAGAACTTTAAGAACTAAGTTCAAACTCCATGGCGGAGCAACAGGTTTAAACACAGGCTTGATTCTAACTAAAGCCTGACAGAACGACTGAACGTCTGGAACATCTGCCAGACGCTTGTACAGTAGAATTGATAAAGCAGATATCTGTCCCTTTAAGGAACTAGCTGATAGCCCCTTCTCCAATCCTTCTTGGAGAAAGGACAAAATCCTAGGAATCCTGATCTTACTCCATGAGAAGCCTTTGGATTCGCACCAATAAAGATATTTACGCCATACCTTATGATAAATTTTCCTAGTGACAGACTTTCAAGCCTGAATCAAGGAATCTATGACCGACTCAGAGAAACCCTCTTGGATAAAATCAAGCATTCAATCTCCAAGCAGTCAGCCGCAGAGAAACTAGATTTGGATGCTGGAACGGACCTTGAATAAGAAGGTCCTGTCTCAGTGGCAGAGTTCATGGTGGAAGGGATAACATGTCCAACAGGAGCTGTGGCCAACCCGAAGGGAAGAGCCACAAACTGGTAATGCTTGTCCAGAAAGGCGAACCTGAGGAACTGGTGATGATCTTTGTGGATAGGGATGTGTAGATATGCATCCTTTAAGTCCACAGTGGTCATATATTGACCCTCCTGGATCATTGGTAAAATAGTCCGAATGGTCTCCATCTTGAAAGATGGGGCTCTGAGGAATTTGTTTAGGATCTTGAGATCTAAAATTGGTCTGAAGGTTCCCTCTTTTTTGGGAACACAAACAGATTGGAGTAAAGATTGGAGTAAAACCCCTGCCCCTGTTCTGCTTTTGGAACTGGGCGGATCACTCCCATGTATATAGGTCTTCTACACAGCGTAAGAACGCCTCTCTTTTTGTCTGGTTTGCAGACAATTGAGAAAGATGGAATCTCCCCCTTGGAGGAGAATCTTTGAAATCTAGAAGATACCCCTGGGTTACGATTTCTAAAGCCCAGGAGTCCTGAACGTCTCTTGCCCAAGCCTGAGCAAAGAGAGAAAGTCTGCCCCCTACTAGATCCGGCCTGCTGCTACCCCTTCATGCTGTCTTGGTGGCAGCAGCAGGCTTCTTGGCCTGTTTACCTTTGTTCCAAGTCTGGTTAGGTCTCCAGACTGACTTGGATTGAGCAAAATTCCCCTCTGGTTTTGTGGCAGGGGAAGAGGTAGAGGAACCACCTTTGAAGTTCCGAAAGGAACGAAAATTATTTTGTTTGGTCCTCATCTTATTTGTCTTATCCTGAGGAAGGGCATGGCCTTTCCCTCCAGTGATGTCCGAAATGATCTCTTTCAGTTCAGGCCTGAATAGGGTCTTACCTTTGAAAGGGATGGCTAAAAGCTTAGATTTTGATGACACATCAGTAGACCAGGACTTAAGCCATAACGCTCTACGCGCTAAAATGGCAAAACCTGAATTCTTTGCCGCTAATTTAGCCAGTTGAAAAGATGAAAGAATTAGCTAGCTTGAGAGCCCTAATTCTATCCAGAATATCATCTAATGGGGTCTCAACCTGAAGAGCCTCCTCCAGAGCCTCGAACCAAAAAGCAGCTGCAGTAGTTACAGGAACAATGCACGCTAAAGGTTGGAGAAGAAAACCCTGATGAACAAATATTTTCTTAACCCCTTAACGACCGAGGACGTGCAGGGTACGTCCTCAAAAAAACAGGCAGTTAACGCCTGAGGACGTACCCTGCACGTCCTCGGTGTGGAAAGCAGCTGGAAGCGATCCTGCTCGCTTCCAGCTGCTTTCCGGTTATTGCAGTGATGCCTCGATATGGAGGCATCCTGCATTAACCTTTGGTAACCATCCAAAGCAGAGAGAGCCACTCTGTGGCCCTCTCTGCACCGGAGATCGGTGGCTTTGCTCGTTGGTGGGTGGGAGCAGACTTGGGAGGCGGGTGGCAGCCATCGATGGCCCTGGTCATGTGGAGGGGGGGCGGGATCGTGGGCTGGGATGTCCGGGGGCGCGCACGGACACGCGTGCACGGGAGGGCGGGGCGGGCGCGTGCACGGGGAGGGAGCGGGTGGGAACCGCTACACTACAGAAAAAGTTGTAATATTGTTTTGTTTTTTTTTAAAAACGCATTATAAGTAAAAAAAAAAGATCAGTGAGGTGGTGGGGGTTTGTCTGTGGGGGGGGGGGAAGCTACACTACAGAAAAAAAAAAAAAAAAAAAAAAAGCCATTTTCTTTGCAAACTGGATACTGGCAGACAGCTGCCAGTACCCAAGATGGCCCCCAATACGGCAGATGGGGTGGGTTAGAGAGCTGTTTTGGGGGGGATCAGGGAGGTTGGGGACTAAGGGGGGGATGCTTCACCACAGCATATGTAAATATGCTAAAAAAATATATTAAAAAAAATGTAAAAAACTTTTATTTTAGTACTGGCAGACTTTCTGCCAGTACTTAAGATGGCAGGGACAATTGTGGGGTGGGGGAGGGAAGGGAGCTGTTTGGGAGGGATCAGGGGGTCTGATGTGTCAGGTGGGAGGCTGATCTCTACACTAAAGCTAAAATTAACCCTGCAAGCTCCCTACAAACTACCTAATTAATCCCTTCACTGCTAGTCATAATACACTTGTGATGCGCAGCAGCATTTAGCGGCCTTCTAAATACCAGAAAGCAACGCAAAAGTCATACAGGTATACCCCGCTCATACAGCGGGTTAGGGACCGGAGCCCCGCTGTAAAGTGAAAACCGACTTAAAGTGAGTCAATGCATTTTTTACTTGTTTTTCACTTGCCAGTGTGTTTACAAGCTTAAAAACATGTTTGAAATAACATATATAGGTGTGCAATAGTGCTAAGTTTAGTTTAATAACAACAAAAGACAGTACACTACTGTATTCAGTTATGCAGACAGTAGAAAGGGATACATATACTGTATACAGGTACTGTACAGTACAACATGTAGTACAATACAGTGGTATGTGCTTTATTGCTTATCTTTGCTTATGATTCATCATCTGAGTTTTCTCTGTAAAACCGCATGCAATTTTTCTCCTTACTCCTTGTCTAAGTCCTGAGCTGTGCCGCGCTGAGAAACTACTTCCGGGTTTGCGGCGGCGACGTATTAGCGAAACGACGTAAAGCGAATCGACGTAAAGCGGGGTATACCTGTATATGTCTGCTATTTCTGAACAAAGGGGATCCCAGAGAAGCATTTACAACCATTTGTGCCATAATTGCACAAGCTGTTTGCAAATAATTTCAGTGAGAAACCTAAAATTGTGAAAAATTTTACGTTTTATTTTAAATTGATAGCATTTGGCGGTGAAATGGTGGCATGAAATATACCAAAATGGGCCTAGATCAATACTTTGGGTTGTCTACTACACTACACTAAAGCTAAAATTAACCATACCTCCCTACAAGCTCCCTAATTAACCCCTGCACTGCTGGGCATAATACATGTGTGGTGCGCAGCGGCATTTAGCGGCCTTCTAATTACCAAAAAGCAATGCCAAAGCCATATATGTCTGCTATTTCTGAACAAAGGGGATCCCAGAGAAGCATTTACAACCATTTGTGCCGTAATTTCACAAGCTGTTTGTAAATGATTTCAGTGAGAAACCTAAAATTGTGAAAAATTTTACGTTTTTTTTAATTTGATCGCATTTGGCGGTGAAATGGTGGCATTAAATATACCAAAATGGGCCTAGATCAATACTTGGGGTTGTCTACTACCCTACACTAAAGTTAAAATTACCCCAAAAAGCTCCCTACATGCTCCCTAATTAACCCCTTCACTGCTGGGCATAATACACGTGTGGTGCACAGTGGCATTTAGCGGCCTTCTAATTACCAAAAAGCAACGCCAAAGCCATATATGTCTGCTATTTCTGAACAAAGGGGATCCCAGACAAGAATTTACAACCATTTATGCCATAATTGCACAAGCTGTTTGTAAATAATTTCAGTGAGAAACCGAAAGTTTGTAAAAAAAAAATTGTGAAAAAGTGAACGATTTTTTGTATTTGATCGCATTTGACGGTGAAATGGTGGCATGAAATATACCAAAATTGGCATAGATCAATACTTTGGGATGTCTTCTAAAAAAAAATATATACATGTCAATGAATATTCAGGGATTTCTGAAAGATATTAGTGTTCCAATGTAACTAGCGCTAATTTTGAAAAAAAGTGGTTTGGAAATAGCAAAAAAAGCATAGAACATTGGGTATTTCTAAACTTAGGACAAAATTTAGAAACTATTTAGCATGGTTTTCTTTTGGTGGTTGTAGATGTGTAACAGATTTTGGGGGGCAAAGTTAAAAAAGTGTGTTTTTTTCCATTTTTTCCTCGTATTTTATAAAAAAAATTATAGTAATTATAGTAATATTATATCTTTAGAAAGTCCATTTAATGGCGAGAAAAACGGTATATAATATGTGTGGGTACAGTAAATGAGTAAGAGGAAAATTACAGCTAAACACAAACACCACAAAAATGTAAAAATAGCCTTGGTCCCAAACGGACAGAAAATGGAAAAGTGCTGTGGTCATTAAAGGGTTAAGGAGACCCTCTAATTTTTTATCCATAGGATCTTTGAAAGCACAACTGTCCTCAATAGGTATAGTTGTACGCTTAGCCAGGGTAGAAATAGCTCCCTCCACCTTAGGGACCGTCTGCCACGAGTCCAGCATGGTGTCTGATATGGGAAACATTTTCTTAAAAGTAAGAGGGGGAGCGAACGGAATACCTGGTCTATCCCACTCCTTAGTAACAATGTCCGAAATCCTCTTAGGGACCGGAAAAACATCAGTGTAGGCAGGAACCTCTAGAAATCTGTCCATTTTACACAATTTCTCTGGAACTACAATAGGGTCACAATCATCCAGAGTTGCTAAAACCTCCCTGAGCAACAAGCGGAGGTGTTCTAGTTTAAATTTAAAAGCCGTCATATCTGAATCTGTCTGAGGGAACATCTTTCCTGAATCAGAAATCTCTCCCTCAGACAGCAAATCCCTCACCCCCAACTCAGAACATTGTGAGGGTACATCGGATATGGCTAATAAAGCAACAGAGGGCTCAGCATTTGTTCTCACACCAGACCTACTGCGCTTCCCCTGCAACCCAGGCAGCTTGGATAAAACCTCTGAGAGGGTAGTATTCATAACTGCGGCCATATCTTGCAGGGTGAAAGAATTAGACGCACTAGACGTACTTGGCGTAGCTTGTGCGGGCGTTAATGGTTGTGACACTTGGGGAGAATTAGATGGCATAACCTGATTCCCTTCTGACTGAGAATCATCCTGCGACATACTTTTAGTAGCTAAAATATGTTCTTTGCAATTTATTGACCTATCAGTGCATGAGGGACACATTCTAAGTGGGGGTTCCACAATGGCTTCTAAACATATTGAACATTGACTTTCCTCAATGTCAGACATGTTGAACAGGCTAGTAATGACTACAAACAAGCTTGAAAAACACTTTATTTAGTGAAAAAACAACAATCTTAAAAAACGGTACTGCGTCTTTAAGAGAAAAAAAGCATACACGTTCTGCAAAACTGCTTTAAAATACACCAAACTTTCCAAATTTTTGATAGCAGACTCAATTTGTGCAGTTAAGTTTGCCCCACAGAAAATTAAAACATTTAACCCTTTAATGTGCAAACCGTATTGAAATAAGGCCTAAATCCGGAAAAAACACCCCCAGCGCCTACCTGCCCTCAGGGATTGTAAATATGGGGTTAAAGCTTCGATTTGGCCCAAAACATGCACAAGGGCCCTCAGGAGTTGGAGCTTGCTGCGTGAAAACAACCGCGCATCTGAGACGTGAAAATAGGCCCCGCCCATCTCGATGTCTTTACATCCTCAAAGAACCGCACCAGAGCGGTTTTAAACTAGCCATGTGGGTTCTGAGACCCGAAAAATAAGCCAAGTGTACCCTCAATCAAGTTGCCCAAAAAACGTTATTGCTCACAAAACGTTAAAAGCACTCCCAGTTACAAAACGTTTGCCCTCAAACATTCAAAAACTCAGTGTCAACCATTTTTTAATTACCCCCTTATTGCAAGTTTAGTAATGCCCTTCTATAGCTCTTAGGATTACTGCTTACCTTTACCCTCATTAGGTGTCAGGGTATTCACTATTACAATCCTGTCCCTTTAATTCTGAATCCTCTCTCCCTATTTAAGGCCCCTCCTCTCTATGCTCCTCGCTTGGTAATTTGAATCAGTTACTTAATGTGACTCCTCTCTGAAGACACCTAGCCCTTTCCTCAAGCTGTGGGGATTTCTTACTTGCTGCTTTGAATCTTGGCAGTCTACCTTAATCCTCTATTGCTGTGTGCCGGTCTGCCTCTTCTGTTACTTGCAGTTTCTTAGGAACCAAAGGAGCAGCATTCAGTTCCCCTAACTGTTACACCGGGTGGCTGTGACGTCACACCCGGCATCTCAGCGTGTCTGCAGCGCGTGTACCGCGCTGTGTCCTCTCAACAAACAATCATCCAGGATACAGTAAGGCTTTCATCTGGCTCTGACTTAGCCTTCCAAATAACCATCAGGAATTGGTCTGTATATTTTATTACTCTATTTGGATATCATTATGTCTCTCAACTAAGCAAACTAACTAGCACTGTATTCAATGACTGTTACTATCACTAAACTGCAGGATTAACTTCAACTGCCTGTTACATTGCCTACTCTGCTTGAACTGCTGCTTGCTTAACATCATTTGCTGTGACCACCCTGAACTTGACTAAGTGACTTATCGTTTGTTACTAACTTATCCTTGCATAAACAATATCTGTTAACATAATCTAACATATCATTCTATCTACATAAGATATTCCCTCAAGTGCTGAATTCCTAACAAGTACATTCTGGGCATAATACTATCTGGCCTTATAACAATATCTCTTTGTACTACATCTGTTTGTCTGACATTCCATTTCACCATCTATCTTCTCTGTATATGTGTCAGCTATATCACATTTAATCACTAGATAATTAGTTGATTAATTATCTATCCAATCTATAGATACTCCTGCTATCTGTTGAGATACAGACATCCTGTAACTTGGTTGCGTGACAGCTCCGTATTCACTCTGTACCCTGCAGTAGTGACCCTCAGTTCAATGAGCAAAACCGGATTCCTGTAAGTTAAATCTGTGTGAATCCAAGGTTTGGTGTGAGGCTGAGTGGTCCTGCTATAGCGGATACTAGGTACCAGAACTTATTTACCACCTGTTCTAACACATAACATTACAGAACATAACATATTACCAAGCCAAATAAAAGTACCTCTATCCACTATCATGGAGTTGAGTGAGCTTTCCAATAGAGTGGGTTCTCTAGCACAAAGTATGGATAATATGTTACAGGGTTTAAGAGAGATACAAATTGAGAACCAGAATATTAGGAAATTTATCAATGAGCATATGGCAACTAAACCTTCTACTTCTGAGACTACACCTGAGCCTGTTGTGAGTCCGCCAGAGAAATTCTCTGGGGACAGGTCCATGTTCAGAGACTTTAGAAACTCTTGCACTCTTATGTTCACTTTGAAACCTAGGTCTTATCCTACTGACAGAATCCGAGTTTTGACTGTGATTTCTTTTTTGCGTGGAGAAGCTAGATCTTGGGCCAACGCTTTCTATGAGACTGATGATCCCATATTAAATTCTCTTGATTCCTTTTTTTCTGCGATGTCCCTTTTATATGAGGATCATAACAAGCAGAATACTGCTGAAACAGCTTTGAGATCCTTACGCCAAGGGAAAAGGATGGTAGAGGAATACATAACGGACTTTAAAAGATGGGCTCCTGACACTTTGTGGAACCGTGGACTCGTCGTACCTTATAGAAGAAAAAATGCCTGCATTATTTAAAAAATACAATGTGTCATCTTTTTAAGTCATCTATCTCCTTCTTAACTTAAAAACTCATGTTCATCTATTATGTAACTAATTTTAACAATTACTTTAGAGACATGATTTACTATTTGTTTACTATTTTAATTAGTTGTATAGGAACAAGAAAGCTTAACAACATCATGTGATAAAATATTCCAAATGGATGCAGTACTCAAAACAGACTATAAAAGCAGTATAGATAAACTATTAAGCACAGTGCATATGCATGATAGGCAATTCCTGCATTTGTTGAAGGGAAAAAAAAAAAAAAATAACATTTGATTATTATTTTTTTTGCTAAAAATCCAATCAGTGCATATTATTGTGCATATTAGTGCTTCTGTAATGCTCGTGGGATATTTCCCTATCAGACCAAACTTGGTCAGTAGTCTTCTTATCCCAGCGTCAAGTGGAAGGATAAGGAAATATCCCAGAACAAGAGAACAGGTAAGTAAATGAGGTAAGCAGTACTCATGGTAGAGAGGGCAATCCTTCATGGCACTACAGAGGATAACTGGAGAGTAGTCAGGCGAGCAGAGTTCGGCAACAACAAGGCAATCCAGAATTACAGCAATACAGGGGTTAAACAGTAGAGATGTCTGGGACAGGTAGAGTTCAGCAACAATATGGCAGTCAGCAATTCAGGGGTTAATCAGAAGAGAAGTCTTAAGACAGGCAGAGTACAGCAAAAATAAGGCAGTCAGCAATTCAGGGATTAATCAGAAGAGTAGTCTTGAGACAGGCAGAGTTCAGTAACAATAAGGCAGTCAGCAATTCAGAGATTAATCAGAAGAGTAGTCTTGAGACTACCAGAGTACAGCAACAATAAGGCAGTCAGCAATTAAGGGGTTAATCAGAAGAGTAGTCTTGAGAAAGGTAGAGTTCAGCAACAATATGGCAGTCAGCAATTCAGGGGTTAATCAGAAGAGTAGTCTTGAGACAGGCAGAATTCAGTAACAATAAGGCAGTCAGCAATTCAGGGGTTAATCAGAAGAGTAGTCTTGAGACAGGCAGAGTTCAGCAACAATAAGGCAGTCAGCAATTCCGGGGTTAATCAGAAAAGTAGTCTTGAGACAGGCAGAATTCAATAACAATAAGGCAATCAGCAATTCCGGGGTTAATCAGAAAAGTAGTCTTGAGACAGATAGGGTTCAGTAACAATAAGGCAATCAGCAGTCCAGTATAGAAAAATAAACACCCAGGAGCACACAAAGTAACACCTATACTTTGGCAAAGTGAAAAAAGTGAGAGGTACTTACATAGGTGCAGGTTCGCGCCAAGAACAACTATCGGGAGAGCGGCATCAGTTGCCAGAAGCGGTGTGCGGTGATGACGTAGTCACCACAACAACCGCTGCAACTAGGGTTGCCACCTGTTGCCCAGAAAATTCCTGGACACTTTTTAAGTGGGAGTGGAGGGTGTGTGTCTCAGGGCGTGGCTTGGGGCATGGCTTCTCGGCGCGGCATCAAATTAATTATGAAATCAATTTTTATATTATATATAATATATATATATATATACATATTATATATATATATATATATATATATATATATATTATATATATTATATAACATATATATTATATAATATATGAAAAGACAAGAGGACTGGAGCAAATGGTCTGAAAGACCAAAAGACTCGTGGACTGCGCTAAGGTTTGCCCAAATCAACAGGAAGTTATTAAGTAGGATTTCATAACCTAAAACAACTTAGGGCATGATATGCCAGTTAGAAATAATGGTACTAATAAAAAGCAAATTAGCTATAGTAGGTTAGTGCAGCGGATCAACGAAAAGGAAGTAAAATATCCTTATTAAACTTCCGTTACTGCTTACCTCATTTACTTACCTGTTCTCTTGTTCTGGGATATTTCCTTATCCTTCCACTTGACGCTGGGATAAGAAGACTACTGACCAACGGCTAGATTTAGAGTTCGGCGGTAGCCGTGAAAACCAGCGTTAGAGGCTCCTAACGCTGGTTTTAGGCTACCGCCGGTATTTGGAGTCACTCAAAATAGGGTCTAACGCTCACTTTTCAGCCGCGACTTTTCCATACCGCAGATCCCCTTACGTCAATTGCGTATCCTATCTTTTCAATGGGATCTTTCTAACGCCGGTATTTAGAGTCGTTTCTGAAGTGAGCGTTAGAGCTCTAACGACAAAACTCCAGCCGCCGGAAAATAGCAGGAGTTAAGAGCTTTCTGGGCTAACGCCGGTTCATAAAGCTCTTAACTACTGTACTCTAAAGTACACTAACACCCATAAACTACCTATGTACCCCTAAACCGAGGTCCCCCCACATCGCCGCCACTCGATTAAAAATGTTTAACCCCTAATCTGCCGACCGCCACCTACGTTATACTTATGTACCCCTAATCTGCTGCCCCTAACCCCGCCGACCCCTGTATTATATTTATTAACCCCTAACCTGCCCCCCACAACGTCGCCGACACCTGCCTAAACTTATTAACCCCTAATCTGCCGAGCGGACCTGAGCGCTACTATAATAAAGTTATTAACCCCTAATCCGCCTCACTAACCCTATAAGAAATAGTATTAACCCCTAATCTGCCCTCCCTAACATCGCCGACACCTAACTTCAATTATTAACCCCTAATCTGACGACCGGAGCTCACCGCTACTATAATAAATGGATTAACCCCTAAAGCTAAGTCTAACCCTAACACTAACACCCCCCTAAGTTAAATATAATTTTAATCTAACAAAATTCATTAACTCTTATTAAATAAATTATTCCTATTTAAAGCTAAATACTTACCTGTAAAATAAACCCTAATATAGCTACAATATAAATTATAATTATATTGTAGCTATTTTAGGATTAATATTTATTTTACAGGCAACTTGGTAATTATTTTAACCAGGTACAATAGCTATTAAATAGTTAAGAACTATTTAATAGTTACCTAGTTAAAATAATAACAAAATTACCTGTAAAATAAATCCTAACCTAAGTTATAATTAAACCTAACACTACCCTATCAATAAATTAATTAAATAAAATACCTACAATTACCTACAATTAACCTAACACTACACTATCAATAAATAAATTAAATACAATTGCTACAAATAACTACAATTACATAAACTAACTAAAGTACAAAAAATAAAAAAGAACTAAGTTACAAAAAATAAAAAAATATTTACAAACATAAGAAAAATATTACAACAATTTTAAACTAATTACACCTACTCTAAGCCCCCTAATAAAATAACAAAGACCCCCAAAATAAAAAAATGCCCTACCCTATTCTAAATTAATAGCGTTAAAAGCTCTTTTACCTTACCAGCCCTGAACAGGGCCCTTTGCGGGGCATGCCCAAAGAAAATCAGCTCTTTTGCCTGTAAAAAAAAACATACAATACCCCCCCCCCCCAACATTACAACCCACCACCCACATACCCCTAATCTAACCCAAACCCCCCTTAAATAAACCTAACACTAAGCCCCTGAAGATCTTCCTACCTTGTCTTCACCATCCAGGTATCACCGATCCGTCCTGGCATCCGGTGCTGAAGAGGTCCAGAAGAGGCTCCAAAGTCTTCCTCCTATCCGGCAAGAAGAGGACATCCGGACCGGCAAACATCTTCTCCAAGCGGCATCTTCGATCTTCTTCCATCCGGTGCGGAGCGGGTCCATCTTGAATCAGCCGACGCGGATCCATCCTCTTCTTTCTGTGTCTCCCAACAAATGACGGTTCCTTTAAGGGAAGTCATCCAAGATGGCGTCCCTCGAATTCCGATTGGCTGATAGGATTCTATCAGCCAATTGGAATTAAGGTAGGAATATTCTGATTGGTTGATGGAATCAGCCAATCAGAATCAAGTTCAATCCGATTGGCTGATCCAATCAGCCAATCAGATTGAGCTCGCATTCTATTGGCTGATCGGAACAGCCAATAGAATGCGAGCTCAATCTGATTGGCTGATTGGATCAGCCAATCGGATTGAACTTGATTCTGATTGGCTGATTCCATCAGCCAATCAGAATATTCCTACCTTAATTCCGATTGGCTGATAGAATCCTATCAGCCAATCGGAATTCGAGGGACGCCATCTTGGATGACGTCCCTTAAAGGAACCGTCATTCGTCGGGAGACACAGAAAGAAGAGGATGGATCCGCGTCGGCTGATTCAAGATGGACCCGCTCCGCACCGGATGGAAGAAGATCGAAGATGCCGCTTGGAGAAGATGTTTGCTGGTCCGGATGTCCTCTTCTTGCCGGATAGGAGGAAGACTTTGGAGCCTCTTCTGGACCTCTTCAGCACCGGATGCCAGGACGGATCGGTGATACCTGGATGGTGAAGACAAGGTAGGAAGATCTTCAGGGGCTTAGTGTTAGGTTTATTTAAGGGGGGTTTGGGTTAGATTAGGGGTATGTGGGTGGTGGGTTGTAATGTTGGGGGGGGGTATTGTATGTTTTTTTTTACAGGCAAAAGAGCTGATTTTCTTGGGGCATGCCCCGCAAAGGGCCCTGTTCAGGGCTGGTAAGGTAAAAGAGCTTTTACATTTATTAATTTAGAATAGGGTAGGGAATTTTTTATTTTGGGGGTCTTTGTTATTTTATTAGGGGGCTTAGAGTAGGTGTAATTAGTTTAAAATTGTTGTAATATTTTTCTTATGTTTGTAAATATTTTTTTATTTTTTGTAACTTAGTTCTTTTTTATTTTTTGTACTTTAGTTAGTTTATGTAATTGTAGTTATTTGTAGAAATTGTATTTAATTTATTTATTGATAGTGTAGTGTTAGGTTTTATTGTAGGTAATTGTAGGTATTTTATTTAATTAATTTATTGATAGGGTAGTGTTAGGTTTAATTATAACTTAGGTTAGGACTTATTTTACAGGTAATTTTGTTATTATTTTAACTAGGTAACTATTAAATAGTCCTTAACTGCTTGTACCTGGTTAAAATAAATACAAAGTTGCCTGTAAAATAAATATTAATCCTAAAATAGCTATAATATAATTATAATTTATATTGTAGCTATATTAGGGTTTATTTTACAGGTAAGTATTTAGCTTTAAATAGGAATAATTTATTTAATAAGAGTTAATTAATTTCGTTAGATGTAAATTATATTTAATTTAGGGGGGTGTTAGTGTTAGGGTTAGACTTAGCTTTAGGGGTTAATCCATTTATTATAGTAGCGATGAGCTCCGGTCGTCAGATTAGGGGTTAATAATTGAAGTTAGGTGTCGGCGATGTTAGGGAGGGCAGATTAGGGGTTAATACTATTTATTATAGGGTTAGTGAGGCGGATTAGGGGTTAATAACTTTATTATAGTAGCGCTCAGGTCCGCTCGGCAGATTAGGGGTTAATAAGTGTAGGCAGGTGTCGGCGACGTTGAGGGGGGCAGATTAGGGGTTAATAAATATAATATAGGGGTCGGCGGTGTTAGGGTCAGCAGATTAGGGGTACATAGGGATAACGTAGGTTGCGGCGGTGTACGGAGCGGAAGATTAGGGGTTAAAAATAATATTCAGGGGTCAGCGATAGCGGGGGAGGCAGATTAGGGGTTAATAAGTGTAAGGTTAGGGGTGTTTAGACTCGGGGTACATGTTAGAGTGTTAGGTGCAGACGTAGGAAGTGTTTCCCCATAGGAAACAATGGGGCTGCGTTAGGAGCTGAACGCTGCTTTTTTGCAGGTGTTAGGTTTTTTTACAGCTCAAACAGCCCCATTTTTTCCTATGGGAGAATCGTGCACGAGCACGTTTTTGAGGCTGGCCGCGTCCGTAAGCAACTCTGGTATCGAGAGTTGCATTTGCGGTAAAAATGCTCTACGCTCCTTTTTTGGAGCCTAACGCAGCATTTTTTTGAACTCTCGATACCAGAGTTAATTTTATGCTGCGGCCAGAAAAAAGCCAGCGGAGAGTTAACAGCCCATCTACCGCCAAACTCCAAATCTAGGCCCAAGTTTGGTCTGATAGGGAAATATCCCACGAGCATTACAGAAGCACTAATATGCACAATAATATGCACTGATTGGATTTTTAGCAAAAAAAATAATAATCAAATGTTATTTTATTTTTTTTCCCTTCAACAAATGCAGGAATTGCCTATCATGCATCTGCACTGTGCTTAATAGTTTATCTATCCTGCTTTTATAGTCTGTTGGGAGAACTGCATCCATTTGGAATATTTTATCACATGATGTTGTTAAGCTTTCTTGTTCCTATACAATTAATTAAAATAGTAAACAAATAGTAAATCATGTCTCTAAAGTAATTGTTAAAATTAGTTACATAATAGATGAACATGAGTTTTTAAGTTAAGAAGGAGATAGATGACTTAAAAAGATGACACATTGTATTTTTTAAATAATGCAGGCATTTTTTCTTCTATAAGGTACGACGAGTCCAAGGATTCATCCTTTACTTGTGGGATATTATCCTCCTGCTAACAGGAAGTAGCAAAGAGCACCACAGCAGAGCTGTCTATATAGCCAATCCCTTGACTCCACCCCCCAGTCATTTGACCGAAGGTATAGGAAGAAAAAGGAGAAACTACAAGGTGCAGAGGTGACTGAAGTTTTAAATCAAAAAATATAATCTGTCTTAAACTGACAGGGCGGGCCATGGACTCGCCGTATCATAGAAGAAATCAATTTATCAGGTAAGCATACATTTCCTTTTCTTCTATAAGATACGACGAGTCCACGGATTCATCCTTTCTTGTAGGTTACAATACCAAAGCAACAGGTCACGGATGAACGGGAGGGACAAGACAGATACCTAAACGGAAGGCACCACTGCTTGAAGAACTTTTCTCCCAAAAATAGCCTCCGAAGAAGCAAAAGTATCAAATTTGTAAAATTTGGAAAAGGTATGAAGGGAAGACTAAGTCGCAGCCTTACAAATCTGTTTAACAGAAGCATTGTTTTTAAAAGCCCATGTGGAAGCCACTGCTCTAGTAGAATCAGCTGTAATTCATTCAGGAGGCTGCTGTCCAGCAGTCTCGTATGCCAAAAGGATGATGCTTTTCAGCCAAAAGGAAAGAGAAGCAGCCGTAGCTTTTTGACCCCTACGCTTTCCAGAATAGACAACAAACAGAGAAGATGTTTGACGGAAATCCTTGGTCGCTTGCAAGTAAAACTTCAAGGCACGAACCACGTCCAAGTTATGTAACAGACGCTCCTTCTTAGAAGAAGGATTAGGACACAGAGAAGGAACATCAATTTCCTGATTAATATTCTTATTTGAAACAACCTTAGGAAGAAATCCAGGTTTGGTACGCAAAAACACCTTATCAGAATGGAAGATAAGATAAGGCGAGTCGCATTGTAACGCAGATAGCTCAGAAACTCTTCGAGCAGAAGAGATAGCAACTAAAAATAGAACTTTCCAAGATAGAAGTTTAATATCTATGGAATGCATGGGTTTAAACGGAACCCCTTGAAGTACATTCAGAACTAAATTCAAACTCCATGGCGGAGCAACAGGTATAAACACAGGCTTAATTCTAACCAAAGCCTGACAAAACGACTGAACGTCTGGAACATCTGCCAGACGCTTGTGTAGTAAGATTGACAAAGCAGAAATCTGTCCCTTCAAGGAACTAGCTGATAACCCCTTCTCCAATCCTTCTTGGAGAAAGGACAAAATCCTAGGAATCCTGATCTTACTCCATGAGTAGCCTTTGGATTTGCACCAATAAAGATATTTACGCCATATCGTATGGTAAATTTTCCTAGTTACAGGCTTTCTAGCCTGAATCAAGGTGTCAATGACCGACTCAGAGAAACCCCGCTTAGATAAAATCAAGCGTTCAATTTCCAGATTTGGATGTTGGAACGGACCCTGAATGAGAAGGTCCTGTCTCAGAGGCAGTTTCCACGGTGGCAGAGATGACATTTCCATCAGATCTGCATACCAAGTCCTGCGTGGCCACGCAGGCGCTATCAAGATTACCGAAGCCTTCTCCTGTTTGATTCCGGCAATCAGACGAGGCAGGAGAGGAAAAGGAGGAAACACATAAGCCAGGTTAAACGACCAGGGTATTGCTAGAGCATCTATCAGTACTGCTTGAGGATCCCTTGATCTGGACCCGTAACAAGGAACTTTGGCATTCTGACGAGATGACATCAGATCCAATTCTGGTGTGCCCCATTGATGAATCAATTGTGCAAACACCTCCAGATGGAGCTCCCACTCCCCCGGATAAAAATCCGCTTCCCAGTTCTCCAATCCTGGGATATAGATTGCTGATAGATGGCAAGAGTGAGTCTCTGCCCATCGAATTATTTTGGAAACCTCTATCATCGCTAGAGAACTCTTGTTCCCCCTTGATGATTGATATACAGTGGGGGAAAAAAGTATTTAGTCAGCCACCAATTGTGCCAATTCTCTTTAACTTAAGAAGATGAGAGAGGCCTGTAATTTTCATCATAGGTATACCTCAACTATGAGAGACAAAATGTGGAAACAAATCCAGACAATCACATTGTCTGATTTGGAAAGAATTTATTTGCAAATTATGGTGGAAAATAAGTATTTGGTCACCTACAAACAAGCAAGATTTCTGGCTCTCACAGACCTGTATCTTCTTCTTTAAGAAGCTCCTCTGTCCTCCACTCATTACCTGTATTAATGGCACCTGTTTGAACTTGTTATCAGTATAAAAGACACCTGTCCACAACCTCAAACAGTCACACTCCAAACTCCACTATGGTGAAGACTAAAGAGCTGTCGAAGGACACCAGAAACAAAATTGTAGACCTGCACCAGGCTGGGAAGACTGAATCTGCAATAGACAAGCAGCTTGGTGTGAAGAAATCAACTGTGGGAGCAATAATTAGAAAATGGAAGACATACAAGACCACTGATAATCTCCCTCGATCTGGGGCTCCACGCAAGATCTCACCCAGTGGGGTCAAAATGATCACAAGAACGGTGAGCAAACAACCCAGAACCACACGAGGGACCTAGTGAATGACCTGCAGAGAGCTGGGACCAACGTAACAAAGGCTACCATCAGTATCACACTACTCTGCCAGGGACTCAGATCCTGCAGTGCCAGATGTGTCCCCCTGCTTAAGCCAGTACATGTCCGGGCCAGTCTGAAGTATGCTAGAGAGCATTTGGATGATCCAGAAGCGGATTGGGAGAATATCATATGGTCAGATGAAACCAAAGTAGAACTGTTTGGTAGAAACACAACTTGTCGTATTTGGAGGACAGAGAACACCATAACTACTGTGAAGCATGGGGGTGGCAACATCATGCTTTGGGGCTGTTTCTCTGAAAAGGGAACAGGACGACTGATCCATGTACATGAAAGAATGAATGGGGCCATGTATCGTGAGATTTTGAGTGCAAACCTCCTTCCATCAGCAAGGGCATTGAAGATGAAACATGGCTGGGTCTTTCAGCATGACAATGATCCCAAACACACCGCCCGGGCAACGAAGGAGTGGCTTCGTAAGAAGCATTTCAAGGTCCTGGAGTGGCCTAGCCAGTCTCCAGATCTCAACCCCAAAGAAAACCTTTGGAGGGAGTTGAAAGTCTGTGTTGCCCAGCCACAGCCCCAAAACATCACTGCTCTAGAGGAGATCTGCATGCAGGAATGGGCCAACATACCAGCAACAGTGTGTGACAACCTTGTGAAGACTTACAGAAAACGTGTGACCTCTGTCATTGCCAACAAAGGATATATAACAAAGTATTGAGATGAACTTTTGATATTGACCAAATACTTATTTTCCACCATAATTTTCAAATAAATTCTTTCCAAATCAGAAAATGTGATTGTCTGGATTTATTTCCACATTTTGTCTCTCATAGTTGAGGTATACCTACGATGAAAATTACAGGCCTCTCTCATCTTCTTAAGTGAGAGAACTTGCACAATTGGTGGCTGACTAAATACTTTTTTCCCCACTGTATGCGACAGTCGTGATATTGTCCGACTGGAACCTTATGAATCTGGCCGAAGCCAGCTGAGGCCACGCCTGAAGCACGTTGAATATCGCTCTCAGTTCTAAAATATTTATTGGAAGTAGGGCCTCCTGCTGAGTCCACACACCCTGAGCCTTCAGGGAATTCCAGACTGCGCCCCAACCCAAAAGGCTGGCGTCCGTTGTCACTATGACCCATGCTGGCCTTCGGAAGCACATTCCCTGGGACAGATGATCCTGTGACAACCACCAAAGAATAGAGTCTCTGGTCTCTAGATCCAGATTTATCCGCAGAGATAAATCCGCATAATCCCCATTCCACTGTCTGAGCATGCACAGTTGCAGTGGTCTGAGATGTAAGCGAGCAAACGGAACTATGTCCATTGCCGCTACCATTAGTCCAATAACCTCCATACACTGCGCCATTGTCGGCCGAGGAATGGAATGAAGTGCTCAGCAAGTGGTTAAGATTCTTGATTTTCTGACCCCCATCAGAAAAATCCTCATGTCTACCAAGTCTATCAGAGTTCCTAGGAATGGAACTCTTGTTAGAGGAACAAGTGAACTCTTTTTTATGTTCACCTTCCACCCGTGAGATCTTAGAAAAGCCAACACGATGTCCGTTTGAGATTTGGCTAAATGGTAAGTTGAGATATCGTCCAGATAGGGCGCCACTGCTATGCCCCGCGGCCTTAGCACCGCCAGAAGGGACCCTAGCACCTTTGTGAAAATTCTTGGAGCTGTGGCCAACCCGAAAGGAAGGGCCACAAACTGGTAATGTTTGTCCAGGAAGGCGAACCTGAGGAACTGGTGATGATCTTTGTGGATAGGAATGTGAAGATACGCATCCTTCAAATCCACGGTGGTCATATATTGACCCTCCTGGATCATTGATAAAGTTGTTCGAATGGTCTCCATCTTGAAGGATGGGACTCTGAGAAATTTGTTTAGAATCTTGAGATCTAAAATCGGTCTGAAAGTTCCCTCTTTTTTGGGAACCACAAACAGATTTGAGTAAAACCCCTGCCCTGTTCTACTTTTGGAACTGGGCAGATTACTCCCATGGTATATAGGTCTTCTACACAGCATAAGAACGCCTCTCTTTTTGTCTGGTTTACAGACAAACGTGAAAGATGAAAACTCCCCCTTGGGAGAGAATCTTTGAATTCTAGCCGATACCCCTGGGTCACGATTTCTAATGCCCAGGAATCCTGAACAACTCTTGCCCAAGCCTGAGCAAAGAGAGAAAGTCTGCCCTCTACTAGATCCGGTCCCGGATCGGGGGCTGCCCCTTCATGCTGTCTTGGTAGCAGCAGCTGGCTTCTTGGCCTGTTTACCTTTATTCCAGGTCTGGTTAGGTCTCCAGACTGACTTAGATTGAGCAAAATTCCCCTCCTGCTTTGTGGCAGGGGAGGAAGTAGAGGGTCCACCTTTAAAGTTTCGAAAGGAACGAAAATTATTTTGTTTGGCCCTCATTTTAATCGTCTTGTCCTGAGGAAGGGCATGGCCTTTGCCTCCAGTAATGTCGGAAATGATCTCCTTCAGTTCAGGCCCGAATAGGGTCTTACCTTTGAAAGGAATAGCTAACAGGTTAGATTTTGATGACACATCAGCAGACCAGGACTTAAGCCATAACGCTCTACGCGCCAAAATGGCAAAGCCCGCTAATTTAGCTATTTGAAAAGCGGCATCTGTAATAAAAGAATTAGCTAGCTTGAGAGCCTTAATTCTATCCAAAATATCATCTAATGGGGCTCAACCTTAAGAGACTCCTCTAGAGCCTCAAACCAAACAATCGGCTGCAGTAGTTACAAGAACAATGCACGCTAGAGGTTGTAGAAGAAAACCCTCATGAATAAACAATTTCTTTAGAAGACCCTCTAATCCATAGGATCTTTGAAAGCACAACTGTCCTCAATAGGAATAGTTGTACGCTAAGCCAGGGTAGAAATAGCTCCCTCCACCTTAGGGACCGTCTGCCACGAATCCCGAATGGTGTCAGATATAGGAAACATTTTCTTAAAAGTAGGAGGGGGAGAGAACGGAATGCCTGGTCTATCCCATTCCTTAGTAACAATTTTTCGAAATTCTTCTAGGGACTGGAAAAACATTAGTGTAAGTAGGGACCTCTAGGTATTTATCCATTTTACACAATTTCTCTGGTGGAATGGCAATAAGGTCACAATTATCCAGAGTCGCTAAAACCTCCCTGAGTAACAAGCGGAGGTGTTCAAGCTTAAACTTAAAGGCCGTCACATCTGAGTCTGTTAGAGGGAACATCTTTCCTGAATCAGAAAGCTCTCCCTCAGACAGCAATTCCCCCACCCCCAAATCAGAACACTGTGAGGGTACATCGGAGATGGCCAATAAAGCATCAGAGGGCTCAGTATTTACTCTAATACCGGACCTACTGCGCTTACCCTGCAAACCAGGCAGTTTAGATAATACCTCTGTGAGGGTAGTAGACATAACTGTGGCCATATCTTGCAGGTTGAAAGAATTAGACGCACTAGAAGTACTTGGTGTCGCTTGGGCGGGCGTTAAAGGTTGTGACACTTGGGGAGAAGGAGATGGCATAACCTGATTCTCTTCTGACTGAGAATCATCCTGAGACATACTTTTATCAGCTAAAATATGTTCTTTGCAATGTAAGGCCCTTTCGGTACATGAGGGACACATTTTAAGTGGGGGTTCCACAATGGCTGCTAAACACATGGAACATTGACTTTCATCAATGTCAGACATGTTAAAACAGGCTAGTAATGACCACAAACAGACTTGAAACACTTTATTTTATGAAAAAAATAACAATCTGAAAAAACGGTAATGCGCCTTTAAGAGAAAAAAACATACAATTTTTCCAAAACTGCTTTAAAATGATAAAATTATCACACTTTTATGATAAATGCATCCCAACTTGTCAGCTAAGTTTGCCCCACAAGGAAAGGAACACTTAACCCTTACCAAAAAAACGTTGTGTCATAAAATGTTAAATTCAAACATGTCAGGGTTTTTTCCCTGTTGTGTTTGCCATGTGCTGCTGGCAGCCATTTTACTCACCTCTCTTCCTGACTTTGGTGCATTGTGGGGGATGCTGCTCAATTCCTGCACTTTCTTTTATGGCCAGACTGGTGTGCATCATCCATGTGAGACAGGATGCAGTCTCAGAATTGTGATGTCATCACTTATTATTTAAAGGGCCTCTGTTCAGTATGCTTTGCCTTTGCGTTGTCTCAGACATGTTTGTGAGAGTTCCTGTGTATTACCTGGCTGCCTGATGTCCTTCCTGGTTCCTGATCCCTGGCTTGTTCCTGACTCTGCTGTTTTCCTTGTACTTCTGGCTCGTCTGACTATTCGCTTTGGCTCCTGACTCAGCTCGTCTGACTACCAGTTCTGGTTTTGATTTCTGGCTTGTTATTTGACTTGTGGACTTTTTATTATTTTTTGCTATTAATAAAGGTGTGATTATTTTTGCACTTCTCGTCTCGCAGTCTGATTCCTGGCACCCTGACAAAACAAAAACAACCCCTGCACCTCGCCACAGCCCTGCTGTGGCGCCTACCTGCCCTCAGGGGTCTGTAAAATCGGATAAACCCTTTTGATTAGGCCCAAACTGTCTCTGACAGGCCCACCGGAGTTGGAGCTTGCTGCTTTTCTGGGAAAAACAACTGCGCAACTGAGGCGCGAAAATAGGCCCCGCCCATCTCACTCGATGTCTCACAGCCTAAAATAACCGGTGTAAAATCTAGCCAAGTGGGTTCATATACCTATTAATGAAGCCATGTGTACCCTCCATTGATGTAAGCGCACAATTGTTAATTAATAAAGAGTGTGATATTCCCATACAATGTTGCACTATTGTATGTCCTTTCTCTTACATGATTGAACTTAATTCGAGAGAGAGTGTCAAAGAGATCTCTGGATCGTAAAAGGACACCGCTCCACTGCACTACAGACACCGAGAGGGAGAACTACCTATACACTGCGCGGCACTTACCTCATGAGATTGAGGTAACGGAGTGTAAGTATACTCCCAACGGGTTCGTTGTGGAACGTGGATTCATTGCTATATTTGTTTAACCATTTTGGATCTCTTGTTTCCATCTACAGCCATAGAAGCTTACTTGCTATATTGGACTTTATTTTTGAACTCTTAAAGGACTTTTTCTGTTGAAATACAGATTGATAGTCAGCATCATATTTCAACATTATTATCATTATTTATGACATGTTCAGTTTATTATAATATTTTAAGTATACAGCATAGGAATTTTTGCTAACATTTGAACATTCTTGCATTTCTAGGTGGCTGCATTTTGCTATATGTCTGTATGCACATAATCTGTCACATATTATTCAGCGGGCACCACACTAGTTATGCTTTTTGACTAACATTACTACTTGCATTCCATCTAGTCTATTGTATGTATACTGTATACATTATCTCCTGTCACTGTTTGACATCTATCAATTAACAATCAACAGCTTAGAAGGATATATAGTAACTATTAGAATTGCCTTTCTTTCTAAATTATAATATATCTATTATTTGATATCCCTTTTGTATTTATCTACCAGTTGTTCTTTTCCAGCCCAATTGGTTTTTTAAACCAATCGATCCTAGTACTTCCAATTTAGGGTCCTTCACTCAGAGTGTTGCGCCTTCCTGAATTTCCCACATTACCTCATTCTCCCTTTCTTTATTATATATATATATACACATACAGAGAGAAGTGCACTCACAGGAACGAACAACTGGCTCAATACCATTGTTAGCCTGTTCTATGGCGATTTACCACCTGGGTGCAGCTTTTTAGCCCAGTAATGCTTTTCACAGAGTAGAACTTTCCTGTAGTACATCAGTCTGATCCCGCCTATTACGGTCAGTCCAGCGCCGAAATACCAGGCAATTCCTCTCTGAACAAGGAACACAGCAACCCCAGACGATCGTTTCGGCCTTCATTGGGCCTCGTCAGTGAGGTGTAGCAGTATTCCTCTAAGCACACTGAGCAAGGAGTCCACGTCTGGTTGCCCCTTTTTCCCATAGGGAGACTAAATACATACAGAGAGAAGTGCACTCACAGGAACGAACAACTGGCTCAATACCATTGTTAGCCTGTTCTATGGCGATTTACCACCTGGGTGCAGCTTTTTAGCCCAGTAATGCTTTTCACAGAGTAGAACTTTCCTGTAGTATATCAGTCTGATCCCGCCTATTACGGTCAGTCCAGCGCCGAAATACCAGGCAATTCCTCTCTGAACAAGGAACACAGCAACCCCAGACGATCGTTTCGGCCTTCATTGGGCCTCGTCAGTGAGGTGTAGCAGTATTCCTCTAAGCACACTGAGCAAGGAGTCCACGTCTGGTTGCCCCTTTTTCCCATAGGGAGACTAAATACATACAGAGAGAAGTGCACTTACAGGAACGAACAACTGGCTCAATACCATTGTTAGCCTGTTCTATGGCGATTTACCACCTGGGTGCAGCTTTTTAGCCCAGCAATGCTTTTCACAGAGTAGAACTTTCCTGTAGTATATCAGTCTGATCCCGCCTTTTACGGTCAGTCCAGCGCCGAAATACCAGGCAATTCCTCTCTGAACAAGGAACACAGCAACCCCAGACGATCGTTTCGGCCTTCATTGGGCCTCGTCAGTGAGGTGTAGCAGTATTCCTCTAAGCACACTGAGCAAGGAGTCCACGTCTGGTTGCCCCTTTTTCCCATAGGGAGACTAAATACATACAGAGAGAAGTGCACTCACAGGAACAAACAACTGGCTCAATACCATTGTTAGCCTGTTCTATGGCGATTTACCACCTGGGTGCAGCTTTTTAGCCCAGTAATGCTTTTCACAGAGTAGAACTTTCCTGTAGTATATCAGTCTGATCCAGCCTATTACGGTCAGTCCAGCGCCGAAATACCAGGCAATTCCTCTCTGAACAAGGAACACAGCAACCCCAGACGATCGTTTCGGCCTTCATTGGGCCTCGTCAGTGAGGTGTAGCAGTATTCCTCTAAGCACACTGAGCAAGGAGTCCACGTCTGGTTGCCCCTTTTTCCCATAGGGAGACTAAATACATACAGAGAGAAGTGCACTCACAGGAACGAACAACTGGCTCAATACCATTGTTAGCCTGTTCTATGGCGATTTACCACCTGGGTGCAGCTTTTTAGCCCAGTAATGCTTTTCACAGAGTAGAACTTTCCTGTAGTATATCAGTCTGATCCCGCCTATTACGGTCAGTCCAGCGCCGAAATACCAGGCAATTCCTCTCTGAACAAGGAACACAGCAACCCCAGACGATCGTTTCGGCCTTCATTGGGCCTCGTCAGTGAGGTGTAGCAGTATTCCTCTAAGCACACTGAGCAAGGAGTCCACGTCTGGTTGCCCCTTTTTCCCATAGGGAGACTAAATACATACAGAGAGAAGTGCACTCACAGGAACGAACTGGCTCAATACCATTGTTAGCCTGTTCTATGGCGATTTACCACCTGGGTGCAGCTTTTTAGCCCAGTAATGCTTTTCACAGAGTAGAACTTTCCTGTAGTATATCAGTCTGATCCCGCCTATTACGGTCAGTCCAGCGCCGAAATACCATTCCCCTCTGAACAAGGAAAACAGCAACCCCAGACGATCGTTTCGGCCTTCATTGGGCCTCGTCAGTGAGGTGTAGCAGTATTCCTCTAAGTACACTGAGCAAGGAGTCCACGTCTGGTTGCCCCTTTTTCCCATAGGGAGACTAAATACATACAGAGAGAAGTGCACTCACAGGAACGAACAACTGGCTCAATACCATTGTTAGCCTGTTCTATGGCGATTTACCACCTGGGTGCAGCTTTTTAGCCCAGTAATGCTTTTCACAGAGTAGAACTTTCCTGTAGTATATCAGTCTGATCCCGCCTATTACGGTCAGTCCAGCGCCGAAATACCAGGCAATTCCTCTCTGAACAAGGAACACAGCAACCCAAGACGATCGTTTCGGCCTTCATTGGGCCTCGTCAGTGAGGTGTAGCAGTATTCCTCTAAGCACACTGAGCAAGGAGTCCACGCCTGGTTGCCCCTTTAGCACACTGGTCTAAAAGAGGCTGCTTCCGGGTGGTAAATCGCCATAGAACAAGCCACTGAGCTGTTGTTCGTTCCTGGTAGAGCGCTTCTCTCTTTGTATGCAAATTATTATGACCCTGGGGAAGTCTCCCTATGGGTGATGGGGGAAACCAGACGTGGACTCCTTGCCCAGTGTGCTTAGAGGAATGTGGCTGCACCTCACTGACGAGGCCCATAGGAGGCCGAAACGATCGTCTGGGGTTGTCATGTTCCTTGTTCAGAGGAGAATTGCCTGGTATTTCGGGGCTGGACTGACCTTACTTGGCGGGATCAGACTGATATACTTCAGGAAAGTTTTCTTCTGTGAAAAGCACACTGGTCTAAAAGAGGCTGCTTCCGGGTGGTAAATCGCCATAGAACAAGCCACTGAGCTGTTGTTCGTTCCTGGTAGAGCGCTTCTCTCTTTGTATATATATATATATATATATATATATATATATATATATATATATATATATATATATATAGAATCCAGAGGCCAACTATAACGAAATTCTCAGAAAACAGTGGATTCCAGATTCTTAATGCTGCAGGTGTTTACGTTCCAAAACCATATAAAGGTGGGTACTCACCAGATTCAACCCCAATCATATGAGGTAAGATAGGAGCCAGCAAAAGGAAAACATCCGTTTTTAGCGGATGGGGATACTTGAGGACCACAATGAGAAACAATATACTACAAGACTGTACAGCAGATATTTTATCACTGACGTTGAAGTTATTTTGCATTTTAAAATTTTTAGAAAAATAATATATATTTAGAACATCATATATCTCAAAAATTGGTACCATCTAAAAAAGAAAGAAATAATGTAATATAATAAACAAATTCATCACCTAATATGCACATTGTACATTTGTAGCACTGTGGTATTTTATTAAGTTGTTAGTTTAAAAATAATAGGTCAAAATGTTTAAAATGAAAGAAAACCAGGTAAAATTAAAGAAATAAAAAAAAGATAAGCATAAAATTAGAATGAAAACTAAAAAAAGAAAATAAAACGCTGTGAAATAAATCTCAAACAATATTATGAAGGGAGTCTAACCTTGAAGGACTTCAGACATGGGTCACAAAGGCGTCAGCAATGGATCAGGACATATGTTAGAATTAGATATCTGAAAAGAGGGATGGTTGAAGAAATTAAAACGGATAGGGTAAAAATAATATCTGGACGTGACACATTACTGATGAGCAAAACACAAACTAAAATAAAAACACAAATATACAAAGGATGTTACTACATAGCGAAGAGTGGACAAAAGATCTGGATGTGACACATTACTGATGTGCAAAACAAAAACTAAACACAAACTAAAATAAAAACACAAATATACAAAGGATGTTACTACATAGCGAAGAGTGGAATTGCTGGACAAAAGATGAAACACTATTGAATAAGACAGCAGGGTGGTTTGCTACTTGTAGTACCTTACAGGGTATTAGGCACACAAGTGTGCAAATGTTTTCAGCATTCTATGACAGCAGTGTTTGTAAAAATGTATAACATTGCTGTAAACACTGTTGCTACCAGATGGTTAAAGACATGCACACTCCTGAGCTCTTAAACAAAGGATACCAAGTGAACTAAGCAAAATTGGTAATAGCAGTAAATTGAAAGGTTAGCATGTTTAAAATTGTATGTTCTATCCAATCCATTTAAATTACATTTTGATTTTACTGTCCCTTTAAGGATATTTAGTTTAATGGATGGAGATGTGTACACACTGATAATGCCTCTACAGTTAAAGGAGATAATCGGTGTAACAGTGCTGGTGCAACACCGTAACTCTGAAAGGCTTGGTGATACAGGCACTACATATGATAATCCACTTCTTTCCACTCCCTATTGATAGATTAAAAACAGAAGTTATATGTTTTTAAATTCTGTAAAGGAAGAAATAAGCTGCCACTATGGAACCAACTAGCAGCCAGAACTAAAATAATTTGCACTCACCAATGAAAGGGTGGTCTTGCTACAAAGCAATGCTGGAAAAGTGTTTCTAACCAATGATCTCAAGTGTTAAAGCTTTTACTAAAAATGAAGTGAATCTGGAAAATTAGGAGGCTAGGCATATTGTTCTGCCAGGATATGAATCATTTCTAATCTTCCAAGCATCAGACAGCACTACACAGGAAACCAAGGTTCCTTTTCACATACCGTATCCAATCTTTTTTATTCTTTATGACTAAACAAACATGAGTAAAAGGGCCATTTCAGGAAAAGAGGTCTGGAAGACACTAATGCCAAGAAAAAAAAACTTACTGCGCAAAAAAATGCTATAACACTTAATTCTAAATCTTATATAGTTTTATATTTTAAATAATCCAACTGAGACAGTCTGTCGTGTGTGCTCAGTCTCACAGACAGTGATGCTTTCCTGCAGCTAGCGCTCATCACATTACACACCAAAAGCTGATTTACAAGGCTTCCTGGGATTGTACCAGTGCAATCCTGTCAGCCCATCACTGTCAAGGACATCACATGATCCTTCTTCAATACTTAAAGGGACAACTTTACTCCTGAAGTTGTGGTTATTTTAAACAAACCAATTTCCTTTAAAGGGACATGAAACCTATTTTTTTTTTCTTTTATGATTCAGATAGTGAATAACATTTTAAACAATATTTACCTCTATTACCTAGGTAGGCTTAGAAGTAGCAATGCAACGCTGGAGCTAACTGCTGATTAGTGGCTGCACATACATGCCTCTTGTCATTGGGTCCCACAATGTGTTCAGCTAGCTCCCAGTTGTGTATTGCTGCTTCTTCAACAAAGGGTACCAAGAGAGTGAAGTAAATCTGATAATAGAAGTAGAATGGAAAGTTGTTTGAAATGTTATGCTATGTCTTAATCATGAAAGAAACTATTTGGGCTTCATGCCCTTTAACAGAGGATTTGCTTTCCCCTCATGTGCAAATGCTGACAGGAACATATTGCCATTTCAGCTCCAAAGAAGCTACTAAAAAGACAGTTTGAGTGTTTTTTTGACCTATGTGAAGTTGGCACCCCATGTTTGTAAAAACGGAATTAAAATATACCATTAGTTTGTGCTGCGTTTGTGCTGATTTGTGCCGCAAAAACGAACGTTTGTGCCGGTTTGGTTTCGGAGATATAGTGCATTATTTTTTTTATGAAATCCCGCCCACTTTGCACCCCATGTTATGCAATTTTAAAAACAAATATACCATTTGTTTGTGCTGCGTTTGTACTGATTTGTGCCGCAAAAACAAACGTTGGTGCCGGTTTGGTTTTGGAGATATTACGCATTATATTTGCTGAAACTCCGCCTACTTTGCACCCCATGTTATGCAATTTTAAAAACAAACATGCCATTTGTTTGTGCTGCGTTTGTGCTGATTTGTGCTGCAAAAACGAACGTTTGTGCCGGTTTGGTTTCAGAGATATAGCGCATTATTTTTTATGAAACTCCGCCCACTTTGCACCCCATGTAATGCAATTTTAAAAACAAATATATAATTTGTTTGTGCTGCGTTTGTGCTGATTTGTGCCGCAAAAACAAATGTTGGTGCCGGTTTGGTTTTGGAGATATTACGCATTATATTTGCTGAAACTCCGCCTACTTTGCACCCCATGTTATGCAATTTTAAAAACAAACATGCCATTTGTTTGTGCTGCGTTTGTGCTGATTTATGCTGCAAAAACTAACGTTTGTGCCGGTTTGGTTTCGGAGATATAGCGCATTATTTTTTATGAAACTCCGCCCACTTTGCACCCCATGTAATGCAATTTTAAAAACAAATATATCATTTGTTTGTGCTGCGTTTGTGCTGATTTGTGCCGCAAAAACGAACGTTTGTGTCGTTTTGGATTCCGAGATATAGCGCATTATTTTTTATGAAACTCTGCTTACTTTGCACCCCATGTTATGCAATTTTAAAAACAAATATACCATTTGTTTGTGCTGATTTGTGCTGCAAAAATGAACATTTGTTCCGGTTTGATTTCGGAGATATTGCGTATTATGTGTACATGTACTCTTTGATTCAAAAGTATTATAACAACAAAAATGTTCGTAAGTACAAATAGAATTATAAAACATTGGGGTATACAAAAGAACAGATGTGACTTCCACACCAGAAAAAAAAAATGTAAAAACATATAGGGGAGATTACATTCCTGGCAAATGGAAAAAAACCTGTTTCAGTTTTCTATGCAGCGCAGCAGTGTAGCTGCTCAGCGCAACAGTCTAGTTACGCTGAAACTAGACTGTTGCGCTGCATAACTACACTGCATAGAAAACTAGTGATACAATTTTTTCCCCCATCGCCAGGGTAATGCCTCCCTAAATGTTTAAAAAAAAAAAAGCAGCTAAAAAAGTAGTGACTTATATAAGAAAACTTGCTTGAGTGCTTTTAAGCGCTTGTTAACTCTAGGCAAGTTAATATTGGGCTGTCTGTGGATAACATGACATTACAGGCGATTAATATGGCAACAATGAGGTTAAATTGGCTAAAGGAGGTTTATTAGGCCTAATGGGGTTGAAGAGGGCTTTACTGCAATTTAATTGAAAATTTCCTTTTTCAATTAAGTAGTGGGTTTCTACTTATTCACTTTGCAGTTAAATTACTTAAGCTATGGTTTGGGCTCCTTCCCATCCATTACTCTTCAATAACCCCATGTATGCCATATAAACCGGTATGTTACCATGTTAATCCCTTAATGCCCAGGCCGGCTTTACATTTCGGGCGCCCATAGGCACAGAGTGCACTATACAGAGCGCATCCCCCTTGTTTTCTGTTACCGGCGGCTTCCGTGGTGGCAGGAAAGGACCCCGTTGTAGGCTGCCCAATTAAACGCCTGCCTGTGCTGGACAGGCTTTTTAATGGGCAGCCTACACCGAGGTCCCTCTCTGTCCCCACGGAAGCCACCGGTCATGGAAAAGAAGGAGGTGTGCTCTGAATAGTGTTCTATATAGAGCGCACCCTCCTTGTTGTTGCTGGTGTTCTGTCGAATTAGTTGACAGAACATCAGCAATTAGGCACTGGAACGGCTCCCCTCTATGGAGGGCGCCTGTAGGCACAAGCCTACTCTGCCTCATTACAAATCTGGCCCTGTAAATGCCACATTAACCTCTCTGGTGCAATATTGACCCTCTTACATTTTACTTTCTGGTGCAGTGTTAAAGGGACAGTATACACAAATTTTCATATAACTGCATGTAATAGACACTACTATAAAGAATGATATGCACAGATACTGATATAAAAATCCGGTATAAAACAATTTAAAAACTTAGAAGCTTCCAGTTTAGCTCTGTTTAAAAGGTTACTGGAGAACCCATTGCAAGTAGGAAATATCAGACACTCCCCCCTCCACCTTTCTTTGCATATCAAAAGACCCTTTACACAAACAGAAGCAAGCAGGAGTAGGTATACTTTGGTATTCTCCTAAAACTTTGGGGCTTGGTTAGGAGTCTCAAAATCAGAGCAATGTTATTTGAGAATAAGCAAAAACTATCAATTTTTTTAAAAAAAACAAACAACTTTATGGTCTATATAAATAGATCATCTACAAAACATTTATGCAAAGAAAAAATGAGTGTATAATGTCCCTTTAATCACTGGTGTTCTATATTTCCCTTAAAAAAAAACATCCACAAATTGTCTCTATCCAGCACAATAGTGTATTTTTATTTACAATTAATTATTGGTTGCAGACTGAGGATACATGTCCTAACATATGTGTAATATCTCAGTAGGCAAAACTAAACAGATTAACTAAAATATTATGTGCAATATCCACCAATTCGGCACAAACAGTGAACAAATTAATATAGTTGTATGTAACATTTAATAACATAAAGTGTAAAGTCAGTGAGGATTGATAACATATAATATGCAGTATCTTCAAAACCAAATCAACACAAACGTTTCTTTTTGTGGCACAAATCAGCACAAACAAATGGGATTTTTGTTTTTTAAATTTAATAACATGGGTGCAAAGTGGGCGGTGCTTGAGTTTACATAATCTAAAAATCTTGAACGTCCATTATCTCAGAAACCGAACCGGCACAAACAATTGTTTTTGCAGCATAAATCAGCACAAACGCAGCACAAACAAATGCTATATTTGTTTTTAAAATTGCATAACATGGGGTGCAAAGTGGGCGGAGTTTCAGCAAATATAATGGGTAATAGCTCCAAAATCAAACCGGAACAAACGTTAGTTTTTGAAGCACAAATCAGCACAAACGCAGCACAAACAAATGGTATATTTGTTTTTAAAATTGCATAACATGGGTTATGTGAAGTGGGTGGGGTTTTAGCAAATATAATACGCAATATTTCCGAAACCAAACTGACACAAACGTTCGCTTTTGCGGCACAAATCAGCACAAATGCAGCACAAACAAATGGCATATTTGTTTTTAAAATTGCATAACATGGGGTGCAAAGTGGGCAGGGTTTCACAAAAAATAATGCGCAATATCTCCTAAACCAAACCGGCACAAACGTTAGTTTTTGCAGCACAAATCAGCACAAACGAATGGTATATATATATATTTTTTAATTTTAAATCTTTATTATTTTGAGAATAAAGCGACTTTACATACATAGTGTATATTTTATTTTTTTTCTCTCGTTTCAGAGAGCTTTCCGCAATGCAAAGCATAGACTACTGGGACGTCACTGTGACTCTAGTCCTGCAGTGACGCAAATAATACTGACATGTGAGGCGAATGGTATATTTTAATTCAGTTTTTACAAACATGGGGTGCCAACTTCACATAGGTGGTTTTTTGTTCTGCTGATAAACTGTCAAGGACTATACAAAAAGCCAAAATGTCACTGAAGTACTGATAGGCAGTAAAGGGAACAGTGTTTTTGAGTTAAAGGTGCTTTTCTAAGACCACTCATGTCTAAAGTGGATATCTAAAATGGGATATTACTAGGGTGACCATATTGCTGCTTTAAAAAGAGACACATATGAAAAATACATATGTCAGGGCTGTTTTCATGGCTATTTAAAGAAATATTTTTCATATGTGTCCCTTTTTAAAGCAGCAATATGGTCACCCTAGATATTACCAATATTAAAAGGGTCATGGAACACTTTGAAATTGTAATATAAAATGGTTAATTATTCATAGTAAAAACAAAACAAAACAAAAAAACACATTTGTATTATTATACATATATAGTTTATTTTGTTTGCCTTTGTTGTAAAATGTCTTGATCATTTAAAGCTACAGTGCATTCAGAAAGTTTTCAGACCCATTCCTTTTTTTCAACTTTGCAGCCTTATGCACCAATGATTTAAAAAAAAAAAATCAAATCAATCCATACTCCGCAATGACAAAGCAAAAATAGATTTTGTGTAAAAAAAAAAGTGAAACATCACATTGACATAAGTATTCAGACACATTTGGTGGCGATTAAAGCCTCAAGTCTTTGCACACCTTGATCTGGGTACCCATTCTTCTCTGCAAATCATCTTAAACTCTGTCAGATTGGCCGACCATCGGTGGACAGCCATTTTATGCTTTCTCCAGAGATGTTTGAAAGGATTTAATTCCCAGCTCTGGCTGGGTGACTCAAGGACATTCACAGAGTTGTCCCTAAGCCACTTTTGGCTGTGTGCTTAGGGTCATTGTCCTGTTAGAAGGTGAACCTTTAGCCCATTCTGAGGTCCTTGGTACTCTGGACCAGGTTTCCATTAAGTATATCTCTGTATTTTGCTGCATTCAGCTTTCCTTCAACCCTGACCAGTCTCCTAGTCTCTGCCACTGAAATACACCCCCACAGCATGATGCTACCACTACCATGCTTCACCGTAGGGATGGTATTGTGCAGTTGATGAATGGTGCCTGGTTTCCTTCAGACGCGACGCTTGGAATTGAGGCCATACAGTTTAACCTTCATTTTATCAGAGAGAGAATCTTGTTTCTCACAGTCTAAGAGTGCTTTCCTTTAGGTGCTTTTTTGCAAAATCCAAGTGGGCTTTCAAGTGTCTTGCACTAACGAGAAGCTTCCATCCAGCCACTCTGTGAGAAAGCCCAGATCGGTGGAGTGTTGCAGTTATGCTTTTCCTTATGCAAGTTTGTCTCATCTCCACATATGATCTCTGTAGCACAGATTGCTCCGTTTGGCCAGGCGGCCAGCTCTAGAAAGAGTCCTGATTTTTCAAAACTTCTTCTATTCAGCTCACTGTGCTCTTGGGAACCTTAAATGCAGCCAAAAAAAATTGTAGCATTACCCAGACCTGTGCCTCAACACAATCTTGTCTCCAAGCTCTGCAGACAGTTCATTTGACCTTGTGGCTTGGTTTTTGCTCTGTGATGTATTTTCAGCTGTGAGACCCTCTACAGACAGGTGTGTGCCTTTCCAAATCATGTCCAACCAATTTAATTTGCCCAGGTAGACTCCAATCAAAGAGTAGCAACATTTTAAAGACGATCCAGAGACAAAGGATGCGCCTGAGCTAAATTTCAAGTGTCATAGCAAAGGGTCTGAATAAGTATGTCAATAAATTTGCAAATTCATATAAAAAGAATATCTGTTTTTTGCTTTGTCATTATGGGGTATGAAGTGTAGATTGATGTGAGAAAAAAAAATTCAAACCAATTTAACAAAATATGAGAAAAATGAAAAGTTCTGAATACTTTCTAAATACACTGTTGCTCTTACCAGTCACTATTAAGGGAGAAAAGGCAAACTTTAATAATTACCACACTTTACATAAAATGCAATACTGCTTACTTTAAAAAAAATAAAAAATTATATATATATATATACTGTATATACACACACACATATAGACACAGACACAACTCACATAAATATCATCAGCTGTGGGCACCTCATTCTGGAGAGAGGGAGAGAGAGAGAGGGAGAGAGAGACAGAGGAAGGGAGAGAGAGAAAGAGACAGAGAGAGACAGAGAGAGAAGAGAGGCGGATAGAGAGAATGGGGAGAGAGAAGGAGGGAGGGAACAGGAGAGAGATGTTTTAACAAAGGTAATCTATACAACTGGCACAAAACCACTCTTGTTCATTCATGGTTCTCAATTTACTAACATCATAATAATACTTTGAACTAAAAGCTGAGAAACATGTAAATACTTCCAGGACTGAGTTTCTTTATCATATGTTGCGTATTATGTCTAGTCACAAAATGCTAATTCACACAGATTTCTCATTTAGCAGATGAAAGACATTTTGACAATGGTAAATACATATAGTGGATTTGCAATGCTCTGGCAGATGCTACGTGGTTCTCAGAGTGACATAAAAACTAAACTAGACATCAGGAAAGAGACACATTTAATGCAGTACTCTAAAAGCTACTGCTATCCCTGAGCACTCTCTAGGGATTAGAAACCAAAGAAAGGAAATTAGTAAGGAATGGACTGTCAAGAACAAGTCATATTACTAAAAGGAGAGATAACCATCACCCAATGTACAAAATGACACAGACTGATAATGAACAAAAGCCTTTATAGAGTACGGATCTGTCAAAGGGAATAGCAGTGAATTAAATGTAGAGATGTGAAGGTTTTATTCCTGTTGGGTATTACTGGCTGCCAAAGTAAACAAAACCTATGTCACAATCTCTCTCACAGCTTCTAAATTCCCCCAAAAAACAAAACAAAAAATAACATTCATTAAAACTCACTGTTGAAAGAAATATTTAATAAAAAAAATAATGCCCCATTAATGAACATCTGGGTCATATACTTCTTATTATTTGTACAATCTGTTATTTTATGGAAGCACTACTGTATACTGCAGTTTTTTAGTTTCTTTAAATCACAGCATGCTACACAGTGATTGCTTATATCAGTGCAGAAGCAAGAACCCTGCAAAACTGTACTAACTAGAAGATAGTTTGAATAGCGTATAAAACATTTTTAATATGCAGATTTTTAAAAACAAGTTCTTATTTGCTAATGTATATTATGCATTTACAAAAATTACTTAGGACATGAAACCCAAAGTTTTTTTTTTTCATAACTCGGATAGAGAATAGATATGTAAACAACTTTCCTAATTACTTATATTATCAATTTTGCTTTAAAATTATATGTGTTCATGTCCCTTTAAACAAATCTCTGTGGTTCTGTGACAATGGCTATGCATGCTTCTTCAACCGGACACTGGTTAAAAATATACAAATGTCTATAAATCTTATATCTATTATGCTTCTACGTGCAATAAATATCATAAAATGACTCTTCTGACAGGATGGTACATAGTCTGGTTCCTGTATACCCTATAATATTATTGGTTACAAAATAAGATATGAATGTTTCAATGCAAGAATGCATAACAAATGCGACATAATGTTATTGCTTTAGTAAAATACAATCATTTCCATTGTTATTATTAAGATAGTGATTATTTTTTCCTTCCAATAAAGTACAGAACATTTTTCAAAATATTAAACTGGAGATAATTCATTTGACAATAATTTCATAATTATCTACCTATGTATTTCTAATCTTATGTAACCAAATCAGAAATGTTCTGATATAACTGTAAAACTAATCTGAAAAGTCATTATTCTAAAAATGAAACCTTAATTTAGTTGTATATATTAAGATCCTAACAACCAGCAAGAATGAGTCCTTAGTAGAAAACCATGATTTAGATTGAGTCTTACTAACTATTGATTTAAATCAAATTTACCCTGCTGCTAAACCAGGAAAAGTGCTTTTAGCCCCGACTTCTATGTTCACCATAAATTATAAAGAACAAAAATTAACCCTTTCCTACCCAATATCAATAATGTTTTCCCATTAGGAGATCACAGCCATAATAGCACAATAATGGTCCCTGCTACATAACTACCTTAAATAACCTCCCAACCACAGACAAAACCACAAATGTCTTAATGTGATTTGAACCTAGAACTCTGACATTGGGGCTGATTTATCAAGCTCCGTATGGAGTTTGATGCCCCTTGTTTCTGGCGAGCCAAAACAGAAGTTATGAAGCAGCGGTCTAAAGACCGCTGTTCCATAACTTGTCCGCCTGCTCTGAGGCCGCGGACAGAAATCAACCCGATCGAATACGATCGGGTTGATTGACACCCCCTGCTAGTGGCCGATTGGTCGCAAATCTGCAGGGAGTGGCATTGTACAAGCAGTTCACAAGAACTGCTGGTGCAATGATAAATGCTGACAGCGTATGCTGTCGGAATTTATCGATGTGCAGCGGAGATGATACACTGCATCGTATCATGTCCGCTCGCACATTAATAAATATACTCCATTACATGCAAGTTGCTCTAACCAACTCTTTCTCGTCTCCAGTCCTCTAGTACACTTAAAGGGAATCCCAAGTCAAAATGAAACTTTCATGAATCAGACAGAGACAATTTTAAACAACTCTTCAATGTAGTTCCATTAACAAAACGTGCATAGTCTTTTTACATTTACACTTTTGAGTAATTTACTCCTACGGAGCATGTGCACAAATACACATAATAAAACATATATGCATTTATTATTGGCTTATGGCTGTCACATGATACAGGAGGAGTGGAAATAGATATAACTTTAAAATGTATCAGAAAAAAATCTATTACTCATTTAAAGTTCCGACTAAGGGGTATATTTAACATAGTGCGAGCGGATGTGATACAATGTAGCATATCATGTCCGCTGCACATCGATAAATGCCAACAGCATACAGAGCTTGATAAATCGGCCTCTAAGTGCTATTACATTGTCTTTTTATCATGCATTTCTTGATTATGCAAATCTACTGTATTTACTGGTCCTATAACAGGCCAGATTTTCATGATATCCTAACAAGAGCACAAGTGAAATAATTAGATTATCAGTAACCATGGTTACTAACCTGCTTTTGCCCATCAGCTGATTATTTCACCTGTGCTTTAGTTACAATATCATGAAAATCTGGCTTGTTAGGGGTACTTGAATACTGGAGTTGAGAAACACTGCTCTAGCCATTGGTCAATAAAGTTATTTTATAACGATATCAGACAGTGAAATTGCCAATAGGTTAACCTCAGACAATGAGGAGTGTCTTCACTAACAAGTTGTATGTGCAAATTATAATTTTCAGAGATCTATTTGAGCTTAAAGGGAAAGTCAAGTCCAAAAAAAACTTTCATGTTTCAAATAGGGCATGTAATTTTAAAAAACTTTCCAATTTACTTTTATCACCAATTCTGCTTTGTTCTCTTAGTATTCTTAGTTGAAAGCTAAACTAAGAGGTTCATATGCAAATTTCTAAGCCCTTGAAGGCCACCTCTAATCTAAATGCATTTTCCCCACTAGAGGGCATTAGTTCACGTGTTTCATATAGATAACATTGAGCTCATGCACGTGAATTTACCATAGAGACAGCTCTGATTGGCTAAAATGCAAGTCTGTCAAAAGAACTGAAATAAGGGTAATTAAGGGATTATCTATCTTTTAAAACAACAAAAATTCTGGTGTTGACTGTCCCTTTAAAGAAATTTAAATTAAACTTTCATGAATCAGATGAGCATGTAATTAAAAAAAAAACGTCTGAGTCACTATAATCAAAATGTGCAATCTTTTTATATGCACACTTTCTGAGGCATCAGCTCCTACTAAGCATGTGCAAGAGTTCAAAGTATAAACCTATATGTATTTTTTTAGGAAAGAATTCTCACTGAAGATACATACACTATTAGCATTCATGCTCTGATTTATAAGGTCAGGGAATGTAAAAAACAAAATGTATGCTTACCAGATAAATTCCTTTCTTTCCTGGCAGGGAGAGTCCACGACTTCATTCATTACTGTTAGGACACACCGGACGCAGTTTCTTCTCGGCTGGACGGAAACTTGTTCCTGTTAAAGATCTATGCGTTGATCGCTGCACACAGGAACAAGTTTCCATCCAGCCCAGAAGAAACTGCGCCCGGTCTGTCCTAACAGTAATGAAGTCGTGGACTCTCCCTGCCTTTGGAAAGAAATAAAACTTAACTTTTAATAATAATTTTAAAAAATGGGTGAAAACGTAATAATCCAGAGTGAACTGTGCAGCTGATATCTATAGAGATCCTAACATATATTGAATTCTAAGTATTTAAATATCGAACCTTATGATGTATAATACAATTATGTGAATATATTGTATAGGAATCTCAAATAAATGGAGCTACTGCCCTCTTGGTAAATTGATACAGTAGGATAAACAATGAAAAATGACTTATTCCAGTGGATTTCCCTACTGATATAAATGCACCAATACTAATGTAAGATGTTAGTATGTAACAGTTAAATCAGAAAGTAACAGTTTTCACTTGTAACAAATGAATTGTTATTGATTGAGCTCCTACAAAATCTAAATAACTAATGGTCTATTACCGTATTTCTCAACAGCCGGGCCGCGGCCAAATGGCCCTGCTGGTGGGCTGCGACCCAACATACCCCCACTGCTCACTCTGACAGGGATTTACTCCACACATCTGAAATACCAGATGGGCCAGTCAGAGTGCCATTGTGCATGACCGCTTGTACGCTGTACGCATGTAGCGGTGGTTCAGCAGCAGCATAATGAGGAGAAGATGGATCGGACCTCAGGTAAGTAAGACAACTGACACCAATAAAGTTTGCATTTAAGCTATACTGACCCACAGACACCAATGTATGTATGTTATATATGTATGCATTGGCCAAACATTTAATTAAATGTTCAGGTATAAAAAACGTACAATTATGATTATTCTATAATGAAAATCCCCCTCTTGATGTGTGAATTAAAGGGCCATAATAGTAAAAAAATTGCATGCTCTAATTTGTTGCGTGTTATTTTATGACTATCGACCCTGCTCTACTGTGTGAGTTAAAGGGACAGTCTACTGCAGAATTGTTATTGTTTAAAACAATAGATAATCCCTTTATTACCAATTCCCTAGTTTTGCATAATCAACAGTGTTATTAATATACTTTTTACCTCTGTTATTACCTTGTATCTAAGCCTCTGCAGACTGCCCTCTTATTTCAGGTCTTTTGACAAGCTTGTATTTTAGCCAAACAGTGCCCTCTCACAAGTAACTCCACAGGTGTGAGCACAATGTTATCTATATGGCACACATTTATCACGCTCTCTAGCTATGAAAAACTGTCAAATGCATTCAGATAAGAGGCAGCCTCTAGGGCTTAGAAATTAGCAAATAAGCATACCTAGGTTTAGCTTTCAACTAAGAATACCAAGAAAACAAAGCAAATTTGATGATAAAAGTAAATTGGAAAGCTGTTTAAAATTGCATGCCCTATCTGAATCATGAAAGTTTATTTTTGACTAGACTGTCCCTTTAAACAAACAGTAGAAGTGCCCCCTCAGGACTAACGGTGCACTGCTGGTCCTGAGGGGCACTTTAACTGTTTGTTTACCCCTTTGCCTGGGTTAAACACACAGTACCGCAGGGTCAATGGTCATAAAACCACGCACTCTAACAGATTAGAGCATGTCATTATTCAACTATTATGGGCCTTTAAGAAGTTTTGCAGCTTTTCTTTTAAAATGCATATACTAGCAACATTATTACCATTGTAAAACTTTAAACCTTCTAGAAATTCTTTCCAACTGGGTCTCCCTATCAAATGACAAACAGATCCTTAATTTTAACTTCAGCTAAATCCTTCTGCTTCTATATAGGTACTTTTTTTCACACCTTTATAATTAAAAAAACAAAACAAAGGTATTTACTTCAGGGATTGAAATCAATGCTTGTCTTTATAATAAGCGTTTAAAAAAAAAATGTCTATGACTAAAACCTATAACTGTTTTATTGTTTTATAGAACTTAAAGGGATTTTTTTATTAATTCAGATAACAAATTTAAGCAACTTTCTAATTTACTCCTATTTTCAATTTGTCTTTGTTCTCTTGCTATCTATATTTAAAAAGCAGGAATGTAAAGCTTAGGAGTCGGACCATTTTTGGTTCAGAACCTGGATTACACTTGCTTATTGGTTAACCAAATGTAGCCACCAATAAGCAAGCGCTATCCAGGGTGCTGAACCTAAAATGGTCCGGCTCCTACGCTTTACATTCATGCTTTTTAAATAAAGATAGCAAGAGATCGAAGAAAATTAATAATAGGAGTAAATTAGAAAGTTGTTTAAAATTGCATGCTCTATCTGAATCATGAAAGAAAAAAAATTGGGTTTAGTGTCCCTTTAAAGGGACACAAAACCCAATTTTTTTCTTTCATTATTTAGATAAAACATGCAATTTTAAACCATTTTCCAATCTACTTCTATGAACTAATTTGCTTTGTTTTCTTGGTATCTTTTGTTGAAAAACAGGAAAGTAGGCTCAGGAGCATGCATGTGTCTGCAGCATTATAAGGCAGCAGTTCTGCAAGAATGATATACATTTGCAAGAGCACTAGATGGCAGCACTTTTTCCTTCTATGTAGTGCTCCAAACATGTGCACACTACCTACCTAGGTATCTCTTCAACAAATACCATGAGGACAAAACAAATCTGATAACAGAAGTAAATTGGAAACTGTTTAAAGATTATAAGCTCTCTCTGAATCATGGAATAATTTATTTGGGGTTCATGTCCCTTTAATGGGACATTTAACACTTCTTTTAAATTTTGTAAGCTAGGTTTTCATATTTCTGCACAATGTCTAAACCAGCTATATAAAGGGTTAATGGTATGATTTTGAAAGCCTAGATTACAATAGATAACTCTACATATCACTTAAAGGGATATGAAACCCAATTTTTTTCTTTCATGATTCAGATAGAGTGTGCAATTTTAAAGGGACGCTCTGTGCATATCCTTAAAGGGCTAATTAAAATAATTTTTAAAAATAAGCAAAATTAATTACATAGCTAAACTGCCTGGAGCAGCCAACTCCACCCCTTTTATCAGTGTTTAGACACAGGCATTGTATTTCAACTAAGTTCACAGCTTCTAGGCATGCTCCAGCAGATAATCCCTATGCACTTTTGCATTCTACCAAAATAACAATATATACCGGTATATAGATACAGCCATAGAAGGAAATATGTGGTGGGAGTTAGAGCTTTACAATTCAGAAACTAAAAAGAAAGGGTTAATGGTGATGCACTGCAGTATACATTTGCAGGTAAAGTAATTAAAGTACATATTATATTTTGTCTCTATCCCAACTTGTTTTATGTCCCTTTAAACAACTTTCTAATTTACTCCTATTATCAATTCTTCTTTGTTTTCTTGGTATCTTTATTTGAAAAGCAGGAATGTAAAGCTGAGGAGCCGGCCCATTTTTGGTTTAGCACCTGGGTAGCGCTTGCTGATTGGTGGCTAAGGGCCTAATCTTAAACTTACATTCCTGCTTTTCAAATAAAGTTACCAAGAGAACAAACAAAAATAGATAATAGGAGTAGATTAGAAAGTTGCTTAAAATTGCATGCTCTATGTGAATAATGAAAGTAAAAAATTGGATTTCATATCCCTTTAAAGTGATAGTAAAGGGGGGCAATTGAGAACCTTTAGCGGTGGCGGCTTTACTCACCTAGCAGGCCGATAACAGACTGCATCGGCTGTGAACCGGAGCCCTACCTAGCACTCCCATTACCACGTGGCCGTCACTGCAAAGGTAAGCCTCAGCACCAAGTCCCCCCCTGGACCCCTGAAAGCCTAATAAACTATAAAACCACCGGTCCTGTAGTTAACACTGTGCCAGAGGCCCATTAGCTGGCAGACCTATTTGAGGCCTGTTGTTTGATTGACTGCTCAAATCAAGTCCCAAGAACAAGCGGAGATCATTCCCAACTCTGCCTCTAAATAAAAACTACCCTGCAGCAACCTGCTGACACTGATATACCTCCCAGCTTAGGGACCTTATACTGAGCACTGAACACCCACAATTGGCTTGAGGCCTAGAGACTGTGCTGACCTACTAAACCAGATATTCCTCATCTACTTCTGGCACTGACTATATTCAGCACACAGAGTATGCTTACAAGATCCTGCTGACACAGAGACTCCCTACAGCACTACAAACTGCTTGGATCTCAAGGCCCTGTCATAACTCAGGATTCAAGATCCCTGCCTAGTTCTCAGACAAACACAGCCCTATAGTGTCTCTCCCCCTCCTTTCCCACTCTGCCTCCCAGGGTGGGTCATATCCTACATCCTTTTCCCGGCTGGGCCCAGTGGTGGCAATTTTCTCCCCAGGGGAGAGACACATTTTGTCAGGACTTGCTATTACAAGGAGACATCTGATATCTACACTCCTACCTAGTTCCACCGTAGCTCACTGCTAACACAGCCTGTAAAATAACTTTTTCCAGTTGTTTAATATACGTAACGCAACCATGATGTGCTAAGCCCTGAGGCGCCCCTCCCTGCCGGTGTCAACCAGTTGATTTTGCCAGGTCTCCCTCCAGTGACCCTCTCCCTATATAATACCTCTTAACGCATCGCCCATCATTGGCTGCAGCCCAGACTTATAATATCGCAACAATCCAAGAGGAACACCCTATATCTGGCCTCAAAGTTATTCTACAACTCAGAAAAGTGAGCTACAGCAGGCACGCTAGGTACTGGGACACATCTCTATCAACACATCCCAGAGCCCACCTGCCCTAAGCCTACTCCCTGGAGTTCTCCTGAGATAGTATAAAATAGGGTTACAAGTGAAATAGAATGTAAACTACACCCTGGAAAGTCCTTTTACTGGGGGAACCGAAAGCTGTCAAATATAATGATCATAACACTAATATAACTCATATCATGCTCTGAAGATTGACAAGCATACCTCTTGTTATCCTAAATGAGCTGCCTTCCCAAGGAAAACATCTAAAACCGAATCTGGGTTATCCTAATCTACATACAAGCACACATACTGTAAGACTTGCAGTCCAAAAGAAAACAACCACTCTAGAAGATAGCAAAGTCTTCCCTATCAGTAAAAACTACCACTCTGTTGGCTGTATCTGCGGTACAACAGGATGACCACTAAAAGACTCACCAAGGGAGACAAAACAATCAAAACAACGGCTGTGTCCACGTTCTTTAAGCCATCTCAGACAGCTAAACACTTGACAGATACAGAAGTGGAGGAGGAGCTGGACACCGACCATCAACAATCCCCACAAGACAAAAGTCCGTTGACAAAAGCTGACCTCAGAAATTTAGTATCTAAACAGGACATTGCAGAGAATTTTGACAGGCTATGGGAGAAAATTGACAATATTCACTCATCTGTGACCAGTAGCCTATCTGAAATCAAATCCGATCTACAAGAGATGGGCAACAGGATTGAAACACTGGAAGATCAAAAGGACTCCATGGTGGAACAAATGGACGAAATGTCCCAAACCATGTCTTCACAACAACAATTATTGGAGGATTTCCAGGATAAAATGGAAGACCTTGAGAACAGGAGCAGGAGGAATAACATACGACTTAAGGGAGTTCCTGAGGAGGTGGGCCCCACAGACATCCCAAGTTATCTTGCCCAACTCTTCATCCAAATCACAAATTCCCCAACTGACTATGTCTTTCATCTAGAAAGAGCACACAGGGCACTAAAAGCTAAACCTAAACCAGGCCTGCCCCCAAGGGACATAATAATAAAATTTACTTTCTTCCCGGACAAGGAAAAAGTCCTGCAAGCAGCAAGGAAAAACCCAACTTATAAACACCATGGCAACGTCATACAATTCTATCAGGACCTCAGTGTCAGGACACTACAAAGAAGAGGATCCCTACGCCCTCTTACCACTATGCTCAGAAAACATCAAATCCCATATAGATGGGGGTTTCCGTTTGCCCTACATATTATAAAAGATTCCAAAACAATCACACTTAAAGACCCTGAGGACATTCCTGAGATTTGCAAGATTCTATCACTAGAGACACCCAATATTCCAAACTTGGCATTAAATCAAGAGAAAATCAGAGACCTAGCCAAGCACCCAGATTCTCTAAAATGGCAGACTATCAATCATAAAAAGCAAAAAATTAAGGAAACAAGGGGGAAAACCTCCTAGATGGTATACTGTTCCTATCATAGATGTAGGAATACGAATTCTACTTCTTGTGGAGCCTGAGAACCAGAAAGGTCGATGTAGGAAACAATAGCCAAAGATAGCTTTTGATAACCTTGAAAGCACCTGAAACTCCAACTCTCTGGACTCTTCCTAAATGTCACTCAGAGACTCCTGTTAAATTTTACTTCCAGAAAGTTATCAGACGTTATGGAAATTTAATTTCCCCCAGGACAATTTAATATTTTCTTAGTTCTTGTTTACCACTATAATACCTAGTAGACTTACTCCTAGGGGTTCTTTTGTTGAAGACTCCGAAGTACTGTTTGTTATGTTATTAACATTGTCTTTCTTTCCTAGCTTCCCTCCCATCCCCAGTGACGACACAACGCTACCCACCAATTTCATTCCAGGTCAACTACAATCGGTAATGCCAGGTTTACAACCCGGAGACTCTCAGGTAATAACAATCTCTCTACACCAATCCAATACAGACACATTAACATGATCCCCCAAATAAAACTAATTTCCCATAACGTGAGGGGACTAAATACGAATATAAAAAGACGAATGGCGATGACACAATACACCTCTTTACACGCCAACATCTTATTTCTCCAGGAGACCCACCTACTCAAAGACAATATCCCAAAGTATTGGGCAAAAAATTTTAATACCCACTTTCACTCAACAGCCACGTCTAAAAAACGGGGCACATCCATCCTCATCCATTCTTCACTTAATTTCAAACAAGAAGACACTATTGCAGATACTGAAGGGAGGTACATAATAGTAAAAGGTAGAATTTCCGACTCAGAAATCACCCTATGCAATGTTTATGCACCGAATGAGAATCAGCACAGCTTCTTCCAGCATATCTCACACTTACTTACGCAATGGTCCCACACCAAAATATTTATAGCAGGAGATTTCAACATTACCATGAGAGCCATTAACCCAACTGAATCCAACCCCTTAACCAATAAACAAAACAGACACAATCGCATTGTCAAATCAATTCAGGAACATCTACTGCCTCATTCTCTCATAGAAACCTGGACAACACTATATGGCTCGACCAATGACACCACATTTTACTCAGCAGCACATAAATCCTACATTAGATTAGATTACATATATGTTAGTCAGATACTACAACCTTTATTGCACAACTCCCAGATACACCCTTGCGTGTGGTCAGACCACTCGATTCTCACTCTACAGGTAGAGGGTTTGTGTGACCCACATAGAAGCAAAACTTGGACTTTTGACAAGTCGTATATCAGAGACCCCCAAACACATGACAAGATACTGAAATTACTAACTGAATACTGGCATATAAATGTAGACACAGCAACAAATCTAGGGATTACATGGGCGGCTCATAAAGCGGTCCTAAGGGGGATACTCATTAAGGAAAAAGCGCAGCAAATTAGAAAATATAGACAACAACTAAAACAATTCTATGCAGAGATTGAGGAATTGGAAAGACGACATAAACTCACTAAGACAAAAACCTCTGCAACTGCTCTCCACCTGAAAAAAACAGCACTAGCTACACTTCTACATTCACAAGCTACTAGAACAATACAACACCAACAATCACAATATTTCATATTCGCTAATAAGCCTGATAGATTCATGGCACATAAAATTCGAGAACGCTGCAAAGCCTCAGTAATCTCTGCGATTGAGACAACCCACAACACAGTAACCTCACACCCACAAGAAATTGTAGATACCTTCGCAGCATATTACGGTGCCCTATACGATGGGAAAAAGGTCCTACACAACACAGACATAGAAACACTCACCTCAACTTTCTTCAATCACAACTTACTGCAAACTATATCTAAAGAACAGTTGGAGTCTCTGAATTCCCCCATATTCACTATGGAAGTACTGGGGGCTATCAAAGACCTTAAACCAGGAAAAGCGGCGGGCCCAGATGGCTTTCCAGGCGACTATTATAAATTGTTTAAAGTGACGCTAGTTCCACATCTTGTTAAACTCTGTAACTATCTCATGGAAGGGGGGGGCCATCCCACCTGAGCTCCTGGCAGCGAAGATAGTTGTAATACCCAAACCAGGGAGGGATCACAAGAAATGCCAAAATTACCGCCCAATATCCCTGATTAACCAGGATCTTAAGATCTTTACAAAGATATTAGCAAACAGATTAAAACATATCATACCACACCTGGTCCACCCAGACCAGGTGGGTTTTATCAAAGGTAGGGAAGCCCCAGACAATATCCGCAAAGTCACCAACTTAATCCAGACCTTAAAAGAAACACGAACGCCTTCTCTGCTCTTATCGTTGGATGCGGAGAAGGCGTTTGATAGAATTGACTGGAAATATATGTTCTTAGTAATGCACAAAATGGGGTTTGAGGGGGCATTCATTAAAGCATTGCAAGCTGTTTATTCTATACCAGGAGCTCAGGTTTCATCGGCAGGATACAAATCACAGCCCTTCCCAATTCGTAACGGGACTAGACAAGGTTGCCCTTTGTCTCCATTACTTTTCGCTCTCTGCATGGAACCCCTAGCCGCCAAAATTCGCTCACAAGTAGACATTTCGGGAGTTAAGCTAGCTGGGAGGGAACATAAGTTGGCTTTGTTCGCGGACGACATTTTGTTGACCGTGACTAAACCCTTAATATCGCTACCCAACCTTTACCAAACTTTAACAACATTTTCTGCCATATCGGGATTCAAAATAAACGCAGAAAAATGTGAAGCCCTACCTATTGCGATCCCCCAATTGACTCAGACGTTATTAGAAACTAACTTCAACTTTAAATGGATGAAACATTCCCTAAAATACCTTGGGATTTATCTTCCTTCCTGCCCCTCACAACTATACAAAGTAAACTATATCCCATTGTTCAAACAAATTAAAAAAGATCTATCAAAGTGGAAAACTTATAAATTTTCATGGCTAGGTAGAATGGCCGCGGTTAAGATGACAATCTTACCAAGGATCCTATATCTTTTTAGGACGCTCCCTATCCAAATTGTAAAGACAGACATAGATTCACTACAAAAAGAGATACTAATGTATATTAGAGGAGACAAAACGAACAGGATTGCTAAGTCAATCCTGACCAGACACAAGACACTGGGAGGTATCGGGGCCCCTAATTTAATGGAATATTACCACGCGGCCAGATTAGCGCAAGACAGTCTATTGCTAAAAAGAAATAGGGAAATTATCTGGCCGACCCTAGAAACAACGCTGGGTGGACGGGAGGAAATTGACTCCATTATTTGGGACCCTGAGAAAACACAATCCAAACAAGAACCATATAGGCCTTACACTACAAACCTCACAATAGCCACCTGGAAGAAAGCAAGAACCAAATACGACCTTATCCCACAGTATTCCTTATACATCCCGATAAAATATATCTTGCCCAGGGAACTCTGGGATCAGCTACAGAAATGGGAAAATAAGGGTCTCTATAGAGTGGCAGACTTTATTGAGGGAGGAACTACACTCACATTTAATAAACTTCAAGATAAACTAACCCCCTTAAAATTGAGATGGTATCTGTACCTACAGATACACTCAGCCACCCAGACATATCTGAAACACCCAAGAAATAAGAATACCACACCACTAGAACACCTATGCAAAACTGAAGAACGAGATAAACATACTATTTCTATTCTCTATACAAATATTCAAGTATCACAGAATAATACCAAGACCTCTGCTATGATGGCTTGGGAAAGAGATCTACACATTTCCAAGGAAACTAAAGAGTGGGAAATAATATTTCAGAAGGCAGAGAAGGGACTCATAAGTGTAGATCTTAAGGAGAACATAATCAAGACTATACACCGATGGTATCTAACACCCGTAAGAACAGCACATATACATACACAGGGCAGTCCCTTATGTTACAGAGGATGTGGAGAAATAGGAACATACAAGCATATGTGGTGGGATTGCAAAGAAATCACAGGGATATGGAAACAACTATCATTCTTCCTTAGTCGCATATTGAACGAAAATATAGATCTAACCATCCAACAGGCCCTCCTACACATACAAATTAGTAAACTTAATAAACATATCAACACATTTATTAGGATAGTGTGTACAGTCACAAGAACATGCATAGCCAGGCATTGGAAGACAGGTAGCCCAACCTGGACAGAAATTTTCAATAAAATTCAATATACATATAATATGTATGAGCTGGCATCACACTCCCTAGACAATAGAGAGACCGTACTAGCGATATGGTATTACTGGATAGCTAAATAAAACTTGGAAATACAAAACTCAAGAAAGTTATTTCAGCTTCTACGAAACACTTCACAAAAATCAAACTCAGTTGTGTCGTCACTCCCCCCCCCCCTCCCCTCCCTTCCCCTTTTCATACCTGATTTATATAACTTTACCTCCTCAGGATGTTATAATTTGTTAAAGTTTAATTTTGTTGAGTTAGGGTAATTGACCCCAGAAGCCTTGAAACTTTTAACGTAACTCAACGACAGGTTAATATGGAAGCTGGATTAGATAAATGCTCTACTCCTTAAAAGAGACTACTTGGCATCAAGTAAGATATTTGAATAAACCATCACACGAAAAAGATAACCTCTGAAATCCACCAATTATCTCTCAGTGCAGAACCCAAAAGGACATTTAAATATAACTGGAAATGAGTAGAACATGACAAAATTTAGTTTATTAACTAAACTGTTTATGACATAAATAATGTTATACTGGTTGCTTGCTTCCTAACCTACATGTAGTTGGAGATGCATGGAGAGGAAGGTATGGTTGTACTTGTTTTATCGTTTTAAAATAATGACAATAAAAAATATTCAAACATAAAGTGATGGTAAATCCTAGCATTTGTGAAACACTAGGATTTATCAGTGGAACAAATAAAGGGGACTTTCAGTCAAGAAGTATAAAATACTTCATGCTAAAAGTTCCTTTATTTGTCTGAAGAATTCGATGCACTGAGCTCTTCAGGCAGCCCACAGCAGAACGCTATTTTGCTGTGAGGTGACATTTCCACCTCTTAGCCAACAGCCGTGCGGGCCAGCTGGCATCATGCCGGATAGCTAGCACGCTATTGGCTAACATCACCTCACAGCAAAATAGCATTCTGCCAAGGGCTGCCTTAGGAGCTCAGCGTGGCAAAAGCTTCACACAAATAAACAAAATTTCAGCATGAAGTATTTTATACTGCATGACTGAAAGTACCCTTTATTTGTTCCACTGGTAAATCCTAGTGTTTTACAAACGCTAGGATTAACCATTACTTTAAGCACATAAGAAAAATTTGAAGAGAAACCTTGATAAATAAATTCAAGAGCTGAGTTTAGCAAAAATGTTACCTTGTTTTTCAAAGCTGGTGCTGTAAAAAATGACTGCTGTATCCCTGGTTACAAGTCTTTAACATTGTCAGTGCTCTAACGAGCACAAGGCCTATGGTTTATTTCAGTGATTATTGGCTACATTTCCATAATAAATTGAATTAAGGAGAACCTATTATAATTAATGATGAGGAGTATCTGTTTCAGGATATTAATTTTGCAGAGGCAGTCTTGCAAATAAACATACACACTCTAGACTAGCATGCACAGTATCAGACTATGATTATAAATCGGACTAAGATTACTATGCTGCTGTGAAAAAGTAAACAGCTCACTTCCTCTAACAGAGGACTACGTTTGTCTACCAATGTACATGGGAATTTAAAAAAATGAACTCACAAGTTAAAGGGCCCTTAAACTTGACATTTCAACAACGAATACAATGTTTCATTATTGCAGGTAAAACATTATTACAATATACAATCATTATTTATTTTGCAGCCTTTTGTTATAAAATGCATCTAAACAGCATGCTTGTTTGACTTTATCCCAGGGAGGCTTGGGTTAATACTTTTAGGCAAATTATGTGAGCTTTTGTTTATTTTTCCCTCCCTAAGATTCTGTGGTGTCAAGTGCTTTTAAAAGGTGAAATATCAGTTTTGCATCAACAATTATTATAGGAAAATCATATTAACTAAGTTGAATCAGTGCTTAAAGTGAAAGTAAATCCTAGCGTTTTACAAACGCTAGGATTGACTTTTGAAACAAATAAAGGGGACTTTCATTCATGAAGTATAAGATCCTTCATGTAGAAAAGGAGCTTTCTACATGAAGTATCTTATACTTCATGAATGAAAGTCCCCTTTATTTGTTTCAAAAGTCAATCCTAGCGTTTGTAAAACGCTAGAATTGACTTTCACTTTAACCACCTTAAAGGGACACTCAAGTCAAAATTAAACTTTCATGATTCAGATAGAGCAGCAATTTTAAACAACTTTCCAATTTACTTCCATTAACAAAAATGTGCACAGTCTTTTTATATTTAAACTTTTGAGTCACCAGCTCCTACTGAACATGTGCAAAAATAAACTTGTATGCATTTGTGATTGGCTGATGGCTGGCACATGGTACGTGTATGCATTTGTGATTGGCTGATGGCTGGCACATGGTATGTGTATGCATTTGTGATTGGCTGATGGCTGGCACATGGTACGTGTATGCATTTGTGATTGGCTGATGGCTGGCACATGGTATGTGTATGCATTTGTGATTGGCTGATGGCTGTTACATGGTACAGGGGGAGTGGAAATAGACATAAATTTTAAAATTGTCACAAAAAAATCTACTACTCATTTTAAGGTTTAGACTATGGGGCCGATTTATTAAGCGCCAAATGGCCCCTAATGCTGCTGTTTCCGCGCGAGACTTCAGGCTCGCTGGAAACAGGAGTTAAGAAGCAGCAGTCTTAAATCTACCCTAAGTGCTATTGCATTGTTTTGATATCTTGCATTTGTTGATTATTCAAATCTACTGTGTTTACTGGTCCTACATACAAGAGTGCAGGCTACCCCAGTCTGCACATGTGCAAACAGAGTTTGTGTTATATCTAAATATTATTTTGTGATTGGTTAGCAAGGGTTCTCTTGTTCTGGGGGACAGGGAAATCAGTGAAAAAAATAAACATAAACCAATATATTCATTTGACAAAATAAAGCTGCAGTTTTTAATGCAAAATGATTCTTATATATGAAGGTTCATTATCATGTAGTTCACAATGTGTTTAGTGTCCCTTTAATTATTACATTGTCTTGTACCCAGAAGAGGCATGTAAAACTGGGGTACTGTAGCTAGCTGAAATTACAGCTGCTAATGCTTGTATTTCTCTACACATTATTGTTCTGGAGGAAAAGGAGTGAATGGTTTTAAGCTTCTTTTTGACACTTCACTTTAGACCAACATATCTAGGGTTAAACACAAGAATAAACACATTTGTAGGATACAATCACAGCAGATCAATTTTGTAACTGTAGCCCAATACTAACCCCCCTCCCAACAATGGTGGGAAATTTACATATCACTAAATAATACCCCCTCCTTCCAAGTGGTGAAATAAACACCCACTGTCAAGTTAAATCATTTTTAATTAAACTTACACATTACAATATCCATTGATTATTTATTTATCCTGTAATTTATTCATGTAAACTGAGTTTCCCCCTCCACCCACAGAGACTATAGACCCGCAGAGCATAATGTAGTTATCCTTAGATTGTCTGTACAAGCGGCTCTCAAATTTCGCCTCAGAAGAGCCTATAAATTGGCCACAAATTGTGCAGAACTGAAATAGAATTTTGAATATTTTTAATTGTACACTTTTTCCCATATGCATGCATTAACAAAATTGAATTCAATATCCCATTGACTATAACTGCAAGTTTACATAAGATATTATTCCTCACACATAAATATATACAACTGTTCAATATTTTTAGTAGTTTTATTATTATTTTTAAACCAGCTGCACAAATTGAAAAGCTAAACTAAATCCCCCTCTCCCCCATCTCAAGTGCAATTCAGAATGTTTCAGCTCACTCAAACACTGAGCTTCCCTGTATCTCTGAGCCTGATGGTTGCATTTGCACTTAATGTATAAAATACAAACATACAGTGGCCTTACTATAGGGGTCTCAGAGGTCTCAATTAAGTCCCTTATGGATTTTGCTACAGGTGGGCCAGGGATCTTTCTGCATCATTCCTTGCACTCCTCTCTGTGTCTACCCCCAGCGCAAAACAGGGCTCACAAAAACAAAATGTATGCTTACCTGATAAATTTCTTTCTTTTGCGATGTACCGAGTCCACGGTTTCATCCTTACTTGTGGGGTATTATCCTTCCCAACAGGAAGTGGCAAAGAGAGCACCACAGCAGAGCTGTCTATATAGCTCCCCCCTTAACTCCACCCCCCAGTCATTCGACCGAAGGCCAAGGAAGAAAAAGGAGAAACTATAAGGTGCAGAGGTGACTGAAGTTTTCAATAAAAAATACTATCTGTCTTGAATAGACAGGGCGGGCCGTGGACTTGGTACATTGCAAAAGAAAGAAATTTATCAGGTAAGCATGAATTTTGTTTTCTTTTGCAAGATGTACAGAGTCCACGGTTTCATCCTTACTTGTGGGATACCAATACCAAAGCTTTAGGACACGCCACGGATGAAGGGAGGGACAAGACAGGAGCCTAAACGGAAGGCACCACTGCTTGCAAAACCTTTCTCACAAAAATAGCCTCCGAAGAAGCAAAAGTATCAAATTTGTAAAATTTGGAAAAGGTATGAAGAGAAGACCAAGTCGCAGTCTTACAAATATGTTCAACAGAAGCATCATTTTTAAAAGCCCATGTGGAAGCCACCGCTCTAGTAGAGTGAGCAGTAATTCTTTCAGGAGGCTGCTGTCCAGCAGTCTCATAAGCCAAACGGATGATGCTTTTCAGCCAAAAGGAAAGAGAGGTAGCCGTAGCCTTTTGACCCCTACGTTTTCCAGAATAGACAACAAACAAAGAAGATGTTTGACGAAAATCTTTGGTTGCCTGCAAATAGAACTTCAAAGCACGAACCACGTCCAAGTTGTGCAATAAACGTTCCTTCTTAGAAGAAGGATTAGGACACAGAGAAGGAACAACTATTTCCTGATTGATATTCCTGATTGAAACAACCTTAGGGAGGAACCCAGGTTTGGTACGCAAAACCACCTTATCAGCATGGAAAACAAGATAAGGCGAGTCACATTGTAATGTAGATAGTTCAGAAACTCTTCGAGCTGAAGAGATAGCAACTAGAAACAGAACTTTCCAAGATAGAAGCTTAATATCTATGGAATGCATGGGTTCAAACGGAACCCCCTGAAGAACTTTAAGAACTAAATTTAGACTCCATGGCGGAGCAACAGGTTTAAACACAGGCTTAATTCTAACTAAAGCCTGACAAAAAACCTGAACGTCTGGGACATCTGCCAGACACTTGTGCAACAGAATAGACAAAGCAGATATCTGTCCCTGTAAGGAACTAGCGGACAATCCTTTCTCCAATCCTTCTTGGAGAAAAGACAAAATCCTAGGAATCCTGATCTTACTCCATGAGTAGCCTTTGGATTCGCACCAAAAAAGATATTTACGCCATATCTTATGATAGATCTTCCTGGTGACAGGCTTTCAATCCTGAATCAAGGTATCTATGACCGACTTAGAGAAACCCTGCTTTGATAAAATCAAGCGTTCAATCTCCAAGCAGTCAGTTGCAGAGAAATTAGATTTGGATGCTTGAATGGAACTTGAATCAAAAGGTACCGTCTCAGTGGCAGAGTCCATGGTGGCAGAGATGACATATCCACCATGTCTGCATACCAAGTCCTGCGTGGCCACGCAGGCGCTATCAAAATCACCAAAGCTCTCTCTTGTTTGATTCCGGCAATCAGACGCGGAAGGAGAGGGAATGGTGGAAACACATAAGCCAGGTTGAACGACCAGGGTACTGCTAGAGCATCTATCAGTACTGCCTGAGGATCCCTTGACCTGGATCCGTAACGAGGAAGTTTGGCGTTCTGAAGAGACGCCATCAGATCCAATTCTGGTGTGCCCCATAGCTGAACCAGTTGAGCAAACACCTCCGGATGGAGCTCCCACTCCCCCGGATGAAAAGTCTGATGACATAGAAAATCTGCCTCCCAGTTCTCCACCCCTGGGATATAGATCGCTGATAGATGGCAAGAGTGAGCCTCTGCCCATCGGATTATCCTGGAAACTTCTATCATCGCCAAGGAACTCCTTGTTCCCCCCTGATGATTGATATAAGCTACAGTTGTGATGTTGTCCGACTGAAACCTGATGAATCCGGCCAAAGCCAGCTGAGGTCACGCCTGAAGAGCATTGAATATCGCTCTTAATTCCAGAAAATTTATCAGTAGGAGGGCCTCCTCCCGAGTCCACAAACCCTGTGCTTTCAGGGAATTCCAGACTGTACCCCAGCCCAGTAGGCTGGCGTCCGTCATCACAATATCCCACGCTGGCCTGCGGAAACACATTCCCCTGGACAGGTGATCCTGTGACAACCACCAAAGAAGAGAGTCTCTGGTCTCTTGAACCAGATTTAACTGCGGAGATAAATCTGCATAATTCCCATTCCACTGTTTGAGCATGCATAGTTGCAGTGGTCTGAGATGCAAGCGAGCAAACGGAACTATGTCCATTGACGCTACCATAAGTCCGATTACCTCCATACACTGAGCCACTGACGGCCGAGGAATGGAATGAAGAGCTCGGCAGGTGGTTAAAATCTTTAATTTCCTGACCTCCGTCAGAAATATTTTCATGTCCACCGAATCTATCAGAGTTCCCAGGAATGGAACTCTTGTGAGAGGAATAAGAGAACTCTTTTTCACATTCACCTTCCACCCATGAGATCTTAGAAAGGCCAACACTAAGTCCGTGTGAGATTTGGCAAGTTGGAAAGTCGACGCTTGAATTAAGATGTCTTCTAGATAAGGTGCCACTGCTATGCCCCTCGGCCTTAGGACCGCCAGAAGGGACCCTAGCACCTTTGTGAAGATTCTTGGCGACGTGGCCAACCTGAAGGGAAGAGCCACAAACTGGTAATGCCTGTCCAGAAAGGCAAACCTGAGGAACTGGTGATGATCTTTGTGGAGTGGAATGTGTAGATACGCATCCTTTAGATCCACGGTAGTCATATATTGACCCTCCTGGATCATTGGTAAAATAGTCCGAATGGTCTCCATCTTGAAGGATGGAACTCTTAGGAATTGGCTTAGGATCTTGAGATCTAGAATTGGTCTGAAGGTTCCCTCTTTTTTAGGAACCACAAACAGATTGGAGTAGAAACCTTGCCCCTGTTCTTTTTTCGGAACTGGGCAGATCACTCCCATGGTAAAAAGGTCTTCTACACAGCGTAAGAACCCCTCTCTTTTTGTCTGGTTTACAGACAATTGAGAAAGACGGAATCTCCCCCTTGGAGGAGAATCTTTGAAATCTAGGAGATACCCCTGGGTTACAATTTCTATGGTCCAGGAGTCCTGAACATCTCTTGCCCAGGCCTGAGCAAAGAGAGAAAGTCTGCCCCTACTTGATCCGGTCCCGGATCGGGGGCTATCCCTTCATGCTGTCTTAGTGGCAGCAGCAGGCTTTTTGGCCTGTTTACCCTTGTTCCAAGCCTGGTTAGGTCTCCAGGTTGACTTGGATTGAACAAAGTTCCCCTCTTGCTTTGCAGCAGGGGAAGAGGAAGCGGGACCACCCTTGAAGTTTCGAAAGGAACGAAAATTATTTTGTTTGGTCCTTGTCTTATTTGACTTATCTTGAGTAAGGGCATGACCCTTCCCTCCAGTGATGTCTGAAATGATCTCTTTCAGTGCAGGCCCGAATAGGCTCTTACCTTTGAAAGGGATCGTCAAAAGCTTAGATTTAGATGACACATCAGCTGACCAGGACTTAAGCCATAACGCTCTTCGCGCTAAAATGGCAAAACCTGAATTCTTTGCCGCTAACTTAGCAAGATGAAAAGCGGCGTCTGTAATAAAAGAATTAGCCAACTTAAGGGCCTTAATTCTGTCCAAAATATCATCTAGTGGGGTCTCCATCTTCTAGAGCCTCAAACCAAAAAGCAGCTGCAGTGGTTACCGGAACAATGCACGCTATAGGTTGAAGATGAAAACCCTGATGAACAAAAATTTTCTTTAGGAGACCCTCTAACTTTTTATCCATAGGATCAATGAAAGCACAACTGTCAATAGGTATAGTTGTACGCTTAGCCAGAGTAGAAATAGCTCCCTCCACCTTAGGGACCGTCTGCCATGAGTCATTTATGGTGTCAGAAATGGGGAACATTTTCTTAAAAACAGGAGGGGGAGCGAACAGAATACCTGGTCTATCCCACTCCTTAGTAACAATGTCCGAAATCCTCTTAGGGACCGGAAAAACATCAGTGTAAACAGGAACCTCTAAATATTTGTCCATTTTACACAATTTCTCTGGAACGACAATCGGGTCACAATCATCCAGAGTAGCTAAAACCTCCCTGAGCAATAAACGGAGGTGCTCTAGCTTAAATTTAAATGCCATCATATCTGAATCTGTCTGAGGGAACATCTTTCCTGAATCAGAAATCTCTCCCTCAGACAGCAAATCCCTCATCCCTACCTCAGAACATTCTGAGGGAATATCGGATACGGCTACTAAAGCGTCAGAAGGCTCAGCATTTGTTCTTAATCCAGAGCTACTGCGCTTCCCTTGCAACCCTGGCAGTTTAGATAAAACCTCTCTGAGGGTAGCATTCATAACTGAAGCCATATCTTGCAAGGTGAAAGAATTAGACGCACTAGAAGTACTTGGCGTCGCTTGTGCGGGCGTAACTGGTTGTGACACTTGGGGAGAACTAGATGGCGAAACCTGATTTCCTTCTGTCTGAGAATCATTTAATGCCAAATTCTTATAAGTCAAAATATGCTGTTTGCAATTTATAGACATATCAGTACAATTGGGACACATTCTTAGAGGGGGTTCCACAATGGCTTCTAAACAAATTGAACAATGAGTTTCCTCAGTATCAGACATGTTTAACAGGCTAGTAATGAAGCAAGCAAGCTTGGAAAAAACTTTATTTTAATGAAAAAAACACAATTTGCAAAAACGGTACTGTACCTTTAAGAGAAAAAAAGGCATACACAAACTGCAAAACAGGTTAAAATTGCTTAAAAAATTCCGAAATTTTAACAGTGTACCCACTAAGCTTTAGAAGCATTGCACCACAAGTAAAAAAGCAATAGACCCCCAAATGAAAAAAACGTATTGATAATTGTCTAAAACTGGTTTAAAAACCCCTAAAGCACCTTGCCACAGCTCTGCTGTGGCCCTACCAGCCCTTAGGAAGCGAAAATATGGGGTTTAAAGCTTCAATTAGTCCCTCAGAAGACTATCAGGACCTCAGGAGAAGTTGCTTGCTGCTTGTAAATGCGCAACTGAGGCGCAAAAATAGGCCCCGCCCACCTCACTCGATGTTGCTGGGGCCTACACAAAACTAACAAACCCTGCCTGAAGGCCATGTGGGTTATAAACAACCCCAAAGAACCCTCAAGCAAATGTCCCATAAAACAGAAAACGTTACTCCCAGACACAAAAACGTTTGTCCCTAAATTCACATAACAAACTGAGTGCCCACAAAAAAATTAACCCTTTATGCAAGCTAGTAAAAACCTCTGATAACACTAGGATTACTGCTTACCCTTCCCCTAATGGGGACACTGTCAGCCTTTCTGAGTTAACACAGTCTCTGCAGAAAATATGACTAAACATACCTCATTGCTGTATAGCAAGAAACCGTTCCGCACACTGAAGTTTTCCTGTACTCCTCAGCTCATGTGGGAACAGCAGTGGACCTTAGTTACAAATGCTAAGATCATCATCCTCCAGGCAGAAATCTTCATCTATGTCCTGCCTGAGAGTAAATAGTACAAACCGGTACCATTTAAAAATAACAAACACTTGATTGAAGATAAAATAAAACTAACAGTTTAACACCTCTTCTCTTTACCCTTCCTGCTTAGAGCCAGCAAAGAGAATGACTGGGGGGTGGAGTTAAGGGGGGAGCTATATAGACAGCTCTGCTGTGGTGCTCTCTTTGCTACTTCCTGTCAGGAAGGACAATATCCCACAAGTTAGGATGAATCCGTGGACTCGGTACATCTTGCAAAATAAATATATATACATTTACTATTGAGAAAAAGGGTTATGCAATAATACTCATAAATTCATTTTAAGTTACTGGTAATATATCTTAGAAATTGTATTCAAATTGGCTTGAAGATAACTTATTGCTATTGTATTGATAATATATTGATTTATTGGAAGTGTATACATTTCTCTGGTTGATAAATCAAAGTTATATAAAACTATTTTGGGCCAGATAAATTAATTATATTTTCCTGGAAATTTTATTAGATTTATTGAGGTTTGGTAAGATTTGATTGTGACATTTTAATATATTTGCCATCCAAACGTTGCTAAATAAGCCATATGTTGAATTGGTTAATGTTACTGGCTAATTATAAATTGTTCTAGTAAAATTCAATTGTGATATTTGATATTTAATTTATTTTGAGTTAAAGGGACATTATACACTAGATTTTTCTTCGCATAACTGTTTTGTAGATGATCCATTTATATAGCCCATACAGGTTTTGTTTTCTTTTAAAATGGATAGTTTTTCTTATTTTTAAATAACATTGCTCTGATGTTCAGACTCCTAACCAAGCCCCAAAGTTTTAGGAGAATACCAACATATACCTACTCCAGCTTGCTTCTGATTGTGTAAAGGATATTTTCATATGCAAAGAAGGGGGATGTCTGCTATTTCCCACTTGCAGTGGGTGTTCCAGTAACCTTTTAAACAGAGCTAAACTGGAAGCTTCTAAGTAAGTTTTTAAACGGTTTTATATTGGATTTTTATATTAGTATCTGTGCATATTATTCTTTAGAGCAGTGTCTATTACATGCAGTTATATGAAAATTGGCATATACTGTCCCTTTAAGGTTAAATTCTAAATATTATTGTGGCCATATACAGGATAACAGACAATTTAATTGAATATTAATCTAAATATTTCATTAGCTTGCTTTATACTTTAATATTGTAAAGCCGGTGAGGTAGCTCAGTTGGTAAATGCCCTGACTACAACAAAAACCTGTTTAAAAAAAAAAAGATCCAAGGTCACAGGTTCAAATCCCAGCAGGGCCGACTCAGCCCTTCATCCTTCCGAGGTCGATAAAATGAGTACCATTAAATTGGGTAATAATAACAACTATTACTATTCAGCTGCCGATTTGGTGAATTCCGAGAGCGAGCGCTGAAAAAGCGCTTTGAGTCCCACTGGGAGAAAGGCGCTATATAAATACTAGTTATTATTATAATAACCGCTCATTTATCTCTGGTCATAATCAATATCCTATTCACTGCATAAATATAGTCACTGTGTTTATAAAAATTTACCTGATCAAAAACTTAGGAACTATTTTAATTTGGGATTAAATATTAATATTTAAAGTGACAGTCAAGTCCAAAAAAAACTTTCATGATTCAAATAGGTACAAAAAAGAGAGAGAAGTTTGACAGTACCCAGCACTCAAAAAACACTATATAGTAACAATATGCATTGAAAACCGGATGCATATTGTTACTATATAGTGTTTTGTGACTGCTGGGTACTGTCAAACTTCTCTCTCTTTTTTGTACCTATATATCTATCAGACAGTCAGCACCCCCCTTCTCCTACATTTCACCAGTGATACTAACTGGTATATAATGAATACTGAATAGATTATATATCTACTATTATTTCAGCATACTATATTATGAAGGGGTTGATATTTGCTTAAACTAACACCGTTGCCACTATTTCCATGATTCAAATAGGGCATGCAATTTTAAACAACTTTCCAATTTACTTTTAACACCCATTTTGCTGTGTTCTCTTGGTATTCTTAGTTGAAAGCTACACCTAGGAGGTTCATATGCTAATTTCTTAGACCTTGAAGGCCACCTCTAATCTAAATACATTTTGACAGTTTTTCACCACTAGAGGGCGTTAGTTCATGTGTTTCATATAGATAACATTGAGCTCATGCACGGGAATTTACTGAGGAGTGAGCACTGATTGGCTAAAATGCAAGTCTGTCAAAAGAACTGAAATAAAGGGTAGTCTGCAGAGGCTTAGATACAAGGTAATTACAGAGGTAAAACGTGTATTATTATAACTGTGTTGGTTATGCAAAACTGGGAAATGGGTAATTAAGGAATTATCTATCTTTTAAAACAACATAAATTCTGGTGTTGACTGTCACTTTAATAATAATTTTGTCATTAATTTGCTGAACATCTCAAAAGTATTATTTTGGAGTACACTACAGAGATTATACACCATTTAGCTTTTAACTATATTTATTGGAGGTATTGCTGACGATAATTTTATCATTGTTATTGATTATTAATATTCATAATCCATAAACTGTTCTAATATTACTGGAGGACACTCCTGAGATTTACTAATAATACTTGTGAGTGTATTTCGCCTTCTTAATACTGGAATAATTTTGGAAGTTAATGCACAATTTCCCCCCCTTCTGTTTGCTTTATTTCTTCTGCTGTAACAAGTTTGAATAAGACAAGTGGTGCAGGTTTTTGGCTGTTAAAATTCAACTGAAAAGGTGCTTTATTTATATACTTTTCACTTTTGGATGGCATGTTAATATAATGAAAGACTACAGAACAGTTTTGTAATATCAAGGTGGTATATGGCCCTTCAAGTCCCAGACAAAGAAAAGTGTTAGTGGCTAGGAGCAAGTTCACATGTTAAAAAAATTGGTTTAACTATATGAGCAAGGCTGCTCTTTTAGGAGTTTTTTTTGTGTTATGATCACATTATCAAATCCCAGAATAACAGAATAAAAAGCTAACTGATACTAATGAAGATCTCAAAACAAACATGTAATTGTTTAGCTGTATATTTTATGAGCAAAAAAGTAATAACTACATTTAAAAAAACGTAAACAAGAAGTGATCTGCACATGTACACTGGCTTTATCGTCATGGTATATTCCAGCTTGAGCAATTTTAACATATGAAGGATGTATATACGTACATGAGCTGCTTGGTCGATAAGATGAACCTGGGTACCGCCTGCCCATTGTGAGTAGTCAGAACATTACACTGCTTTGAAAATAGCTGACAGAGAGCTCTTCCAGAAAGATTAAACCCTAGAGCTGAAAAAGGGGAAAGATTTAATATGGCTATTAAAATGCTTAGATTAAAATGATAAAGATGTCCATATATTTTATGACAATAATGTGCATAAATTAGTAATTTCATTACAAGAATACGTAAGTCATCAAACTAAGGTTGCTCACTCTAAGTTCCATTATGGTATTTGAACACATTCAGTACTACTGGTAACATTAATAGTCACTCAGACTCTTACAAAATAGATTATATTTCTAGACAGATTTGTAACACTACAGCTTAGTCATTAACCATCTAAATGCTGATTTTTTTTATTATCTTGCTTCTAAACACATTTGTTATGATTATATTTAAAGGGACATAAAATTAAACTTTCATGGTTGAGAAAGAGAACAGAATTTTAAAAGACGTTTCAATTTACTTCTATAATGAATTGTCTATGAATACCGCTCTATGCCGAAATGCGTAAGACCATGTCAACCGCTCTTTCTATCCTGTGTTTTAACGTTATGGAATAAAGTTTTTGCTTTTAAACCTTTGGATTTCCTCCGGACTTTCCTTTTTTACTTTGATTTCTTGTTATATTTTCTGGAAAGCATACTTAGGTAGGATCAGGGGCACACTACTGGGAGCTAGCTGCTGATTGGTGGCCACATAAATATGCCTGTTATCATTGGATGGCCAGATGTGTTTAGCTATTTCCTAATAGTGCATTGCTGCTCTGGAGCTTACTGTAACTATGTTTACATAACATATGCAAGCAGTAGCGCAATAATAAAATGCTCTAACACATTAAAGGGCAGTAAACAGATTTTTTATATAAAATATTTGGATATACATAATGAAACAACTTTGCAACATGTTTTCATTATTTATTTTGTAATACATTGCAATATTATAAAAAGTTGCTGCTATGTGTATGTCAGGGTACCTGTGAAGTAACATTGAATAAACTACACATGTATCACAATTTAATATTTCATGTCAGCTAATATCTCCCCTGACATGAGTTGAGTGGGCCATAGCCACAACAGATCGACCCCCCTTCCTGTTGTCAGAGACACATTTACAAGCCTGGCATGTCCCAATACATATGAAAGAAAGTATGTTTACACAGACCTCCTGCTGTTCAGAGTTTCACTAGACAGGACTTCTAAAGAACAAACATTTGCCCCAAACTACAAAGAGTCTGTGTTTAATACCTTTACTCAGATCAAAATCTATGACTTAAATAATTGCCCTAATAAAGGTCCAAATAAATAATGACCCCATGCAAGAACAACAGTCGCTCAGTCTGAGGTGACCTTTGAAGCTAGCTGAATATCAGGAGATGTAGGAATTAGCAATTGTGTGATATACAAATGGGAGTTCCTATGAAGATCCAATACGCAAAATGGTTTGTCTGTAACTTTCATATCATTTAAAATACTCAGATTGTATTAACAGCATATATATATATGAACCTAGAAGATTGTTTATGCCTTAGAAGGGTAATATGGGAAGTTGAAAGCCTAAGAGATAAGATTTTAAAATATCTTAAAGGGACAGTCTAGTATAAATTAAACTTTCATTATTCAGATAGAACTTTTAATTTTAATAAACTTTCCAATTTACTTTTATCATCAAATTTGCTTTTTTCTCTTGGTATTCTTAGTTTAAACTAAACATAGGTAGGCTCATATGCTAATCTCTAAGCCTTTGAGGGCTGCCTCTTATCACATGCTTTTTAAATCTCTTTTTAACACAAAGAGACAGAAAGTACACGTGGTCCATATAGATAACACTGTGTTCAGGCACAGGGGATTATTTAAGATTTAGCACAAAACAATGCTAAATTTAAGACAATAGATAATAAACAGTCACAGTCATGTGATCAGGGAGCTGGAAGAAGGTCCCTAGATACAAGATAATCACAGAGGTAAAAAGTATATTAATATAACTGTGTTGGTTATGCAAAACTGGGGAATGGGTAATAAAGGGATTATCTATCTTTTAAAACAATAACAATTCTATGGTAGACTGTCGCTTTAACCTATGTATTTTTGGAAGCATAAGAGTCTTGAAGATTTAAAGTTTAGACAAATTATCTATATAGTTCTTAGATAAATTAATGTGTACCGCAGACTCCCTGAATAATATATATAATGATCTAAGAGATACATCACATGTTACATACTGTGTTCGATATAATGAATTAAAAATAAATAACTGCATTGGTATTTATAAATGAATATGGATAACATATTCTTTTGTTTTTCAGACATCTGATGTACAAATTAGGTTCCAAATATGACTAGTAGTTACTGCAAAGTTTATTTCCAATTACATATATGATATAAGATGGTGACTGGGAAATTAAATATATACCAGTATATCAAATGAACTGATATACAAATAAAGTCAGATATACATATATATTTTATTGGTTTATACTACTAGTCCACTCATAAAAATGTAACTTTAAAATATTATAAGTTAAATACCTCATATTTAGTCTTGAAATACTCAGATTAAATAGTATTAAATGGTCCCATACATATTGGACATATTTGTTTGCTGATGCTGGAAATTATAAGTGTATTTTAATGAACACTTTAAAATATATATTTTAAACTGTTAGCAATATTTGCAAACAAAACTGTATTTCTATGATCTGTCGCCCCCCCCCCCCAATGGTTTGAACGAGAATTACAGCCAAAAGGAGCTGGCTATAAAACAACAACAACAAAAAACCCCATACATTCCCAATAAGCTAATAAAATGTTCAGCTTCGAAGGGCCTATAGGGACAAGCTTCAGTTGAGGACGATAACAAAATTTCACCAATGATTAGAAAAAGAGGTAGGCTTTAATCACTTGATAAAAGTCTGATGCACAGGAGTAAAAGGAACATGCTGCTGAATTTTGACTGAGTGACAACTTGTTGCTGTGGACACAGTCTCTAAAAAGCAAAATTGTCCTAACCTTTTTATTTCCAGAATTGCAATACCTTTCATATCACGGTGAACGGATTTATCTGGAAGCTGAAACTTTCAAATTGTTTTATTTGGTGATGTATACGGTTGCTCTATATTTTTAATGTTTTAAATCAAGGTATTCTAAAACTATAGTTAAATTGTAGCTGTGAGTTAAAAGGAAATTTATTCTTATATTTAATATTAATTAGACCAAGGGTAGTAAGTATACTGGTTTAAAATATTAATATTTAGAAATAATTTTTGTAATTTAATGTCATAAGTTACAGTTATTACGATATATTTTAGAATTTGTTTTATTGTAGCTAAATAAGAAGTGTCACGCCGCGCCGTTGCTAGGCGCGCAGCGTCCTCTCCATGCTCATAGTCTAGGGCTGTGTCGGCTCAGTATGCGTGCGGTGCTGACGTCATTGCCGCACGCTCCTGATGGTCTATTGGCGCCTTGCCAAGGGTATTTAAACAGGCAGCAAACGACCTGTCACTGCCCAAGTATATGTGCTACTTCGTGTACCCCTGGGAGTGACAGATCGTTTGCTGGATGATACTTGTTACTGAACCCTGCCTGTCTCGCTACACTAACTGGTTAACCCCTTATCTGCTGGACTGATACTTATTACTGAACCCTGCCTGTCTCACTATGCTAACTGGTTAACCCTTTATCTGCTGGACTGATACTTGTTACTGAACCTTGCTTGTCTCACTACGCTAACTGGTTAACCCCTTATCTGCTGGACTGATACCTTGTTGCCGAATCCTTGCCTGTCTTACTACGCTACCTGGTTAACCCCTGAATTGCTGGTCTGCTTTTCTGTTGCTGTATCCTGTCTGCCTATTTGCCTTGTGCTGTCCTGCCTGTGGTTAGTGCCGTTCTCCTCGTTTTCCTGATATTCTCTGCTCTGGGATATTCCCTATCTTTCCGACTCGACGCCGGGATAACAAGACTACTGGCCGAGTTCAGTCTGATAGGAGTATCCCACGAGCCTTAAATTATACTTGGGCCATGGAACCGGATGAGGTGGCACGAGCTGTTTATCTCCAAGGACAGATGCTGGGAACCCATACTACACAATTGCAGAATATGGATTCCAAGCTGGAGGCTATCACCGCTCAACTCTCCTTACTGGTCACTTCGAGGAGTACCACTCCTGTTGTTACACCGCCAGTCCCTGCTCCTAGTACTGTGGCTTCTCCCTCTGCTTCTGGAAGCATACCCCGGATACATTTGCCTGACAAGTATGAAGGTACTAACCAATGCAGGCTGCACTTCCGTAATGATCCCCACACCTTTCAGTCTCCCCAGTCAAGGGTCACCTTTATCATTTCCTTGCTGAAAGACAAGGCCCTAGCCTGGGGCTCTCCTCTTCTGGAACAGGACGCTCCACTCCTGCATGATGCTGATGAGTTCATCTCTGCTTTTTCTGCTGTGTTTTGGAATTCTGGTCGTACCTCTGCTGCAGAATATTCCCTCCTGGATCTTCGCCAGGGCAACAGACCCTTGGCTCAGTTTGCTGTGGAGTTCCGCACCTTGGCACTTGAAACCACTTGGGATGGCAGTGCTCTCAAGGCAGCCATCAGGAGGGGTCGGCATGAATACATCAAAGATTAACTCACTTATCGGGAAATTACTTCTTCTTTGGAGGACTTTATAGCACATTGTATCAGCCTGGACTCTTACTTTCAGGAGAGACAAGTGGAGAGAGACCGAACTAGGAGGGTCCTACCTTCTCGTCCCCCTGTTCGTTCGGCTCAGGTGGTATCCTCTACCCCTTCTGCAGCTCCAGTTACCTCAGTGGAGGAACCCATGGACCTCAACTCCTTCAAACCTTCAGAGTCAGAGAAGGAGACTGAGACTATGCTTTTATTGTGGCTCTAACTCCCACACACTAAAGGACTTTGACATTCGGCCGGGAAAAGCCAATGCTTAGAGGATAACACAGGGGTACCTCTAAGCATGATCTCTACCAAACCCCCTCACTCCTCTCGGATCCTGGTACCTGTTACCCTTACCTTCCTTCTGAATACTGTCCACACTCAGGCCTTCATTGATTCGGGGGCAGCTAGCAACTTCCTGGATCACAGTTTTATGATTCAAGCTGGTCTACCTCTTCTACAGAAAAGACATTGTCTCAAGATAACTACCCTGGATGGCTCCCCCCTTGGATCAGGTTTCCATTTTGAGTAAGCACCCCTGACCCTGATCGTCGGTGTTCTTCATACCGAACAGCTCCAGTTCGAGGTCATTCATTCCCCAGCTCAGCCTGTCATCCTTGGCCTCCCTTGGCTTCGCTTACACAATCCACAGTTCGACTGGGCTGAGGGACAACTGGCTTCTTGGGGTGCCTCCTGTTTCCACTCCTGCCTTGCTAAAGTCACTCCCCTGCTCCACGTTCCCATAGCCAGCATCCTGACTCCCTCCACCCTTCCTTTGGTATATGCAGACTTTGCTGATGTGTTTAAGAAAAAAGCAGCCAATGTGCTGCCACCCCACCGTCCCTATGACTGCAAGATCAACCTTCTTCCCGGAGCCCCACTTCCTAAAGGCAGGACGTATCCACTCTCCAAGGCTGAAACCAAATCCATGGAGGAGTACATCCAAGAGAACCTAGCTAAAGGTTTCATTCGCCATTCTTCCTCTCCTGCTGGGGCTGGCTTCTTTTTTTTGGTAAGAAGGATGGTGAGCTCAGACCCTGCATAGACTACAGGGCCTTGAACAACATAGCCATCAAGAATCGCTATCCCATACCACAGATCACCGAATTGTATGACTCACTCCAGAATGCTAGCTTCTTCACTAAATTGGACTTGGGGCATACAATTAAATCCGCATCTCTCCAGGCCACAAATGGAAGACTGCCTTTAACACAAGATCTGGGCATTACAAATACCTTGTAATGCCCTTTGGGCTGTGTAATGCCCCTGCAGTCTTCCAGGCATTTGTCAACGACGTCTTTCGTGCCCTCCTCAACCGCATTGTCTACGTGGATGATATCCTTGTTTTCTCTTCCACTTTAGAGGAGCATCACAGGCACGTGAGACAGGTGCTTCTTTGTCTCAGGGATAACTCATTGGTAGCAAAGCTAGAATAATGTGAGTTTGATCAAGTCCGGATCCAATTCCTTGGATGTCATCTCGAAGGAGGGTTTTGCCATGGATCCTGCTAAACTCACCGCTGTACTAGAATGGCCTCAACCTGCCTCCTTAAAGGAATTACAGAGGTTCTTGGGGTTCTCCAATTATTGCAGAACTTTTCTCAAACAGTCGCTCCTCTCACTGAATTGACTAGACGGAATAAGGACTGCAAACATTGGCCTCCTGAGGCCATAAATGCCTTTTTTTCTCTGAAAAAGGCTTTCTGTTCTGCTCCTGTCCTCCGCCATCCTGATCCTGACCTACAGTTCACTTTAGAGGTTGATGCCTCTGAGGTAGGGTCTGGAGCAGTTCTTACCCAAAGAGACCCTCTGACTTCCAAATCACACCGTGTAGCCTTTTTTTCTAAACGTTTTACTCCTGCTGAGAGGAACTACGATATGGGAAATCGTGAACTCTTAGCCACTAAAATGGCCTTAACCGAATGGCGTCACTGGTTGGAGGGCACCGCCAATCCTATTCAAATCCTCACCGACCATAAGAATCTGACTTACCTAGAAACTGCTCATCAACTACACCCTTGTCAGGCCAGGTGGGCCTTGTTCTTTTCCCATTTTCACTTTGTGGTTTCCTACCTTCCTGGAACCAAGAACAAGAAGGCGGACACCCTTTCCCGTCAGTTCTCTCACTCAAGTGATTCCTCCGAAGCTCCTATTGAACACATCATACCCCCCTCCTGTGTGATTGCTCAACTCAATACCACTCTTCTGCAAAGATTGCAACATGCTCAGTCAACCTCCTGGAGCCCCCATGGCCTCTGATATCCTCTTTGTACCTCGGAACCTCCGTATCCCTGTGCTAGCCTGGGCTCATGATAGCAAACTCTCTGGACATCCTAGTTCGACTAGGACCTTCAGGCGTCTTCGCCAGCATGTTTGGTGGCAAAATATGAAGTCTGACGCTCAGGACTACGTGAAAGCCTGCACAATTTGTGCTACCAACAAGACTCCCCGATCCTTGCCTTCTGGCTTGCTCCAACCATTGTCCATTCCCAAACGACCCTGGACACACATAACAATGGACTTCATTGTGGATCTCCCCTCTTCCAACCACCATACAGTTATCTGGGTTGTGGTGGATCGCTTTTCCAGACTGGCTCACTTTGTACCCCTAATTAAACTGCCTTCCGCTCAGGAATTGGCTTCCCTTTTTGTCTTGCATGTGGTACGACTTCATAGCACTCCTGTAAATATTGTCTCCAACAGGGGTTCACAGTTCATCTCTGCCTTCATGAGAGCCTTTTGTAAATTGATTGGAACCACTGTTTCCTTGTCGTCTGGTTACCATCCTCAGACCAATGGACTAACAGAGAGCAAACCAGGATCTTGAAGCCTACCTTAGAGCCTTTGTCAACACTCGCCATACCAACTGGTCTGGTTTGCTACCCCTAGCTAAATTGGCAAGAAACACTCATTGGCACTCGTCTCTTCGATGCTCTCCGTTTCAAGCTGCAGCAGGCTATCAACCTCGTATCTTCCCTCTTTCAGTTCGGTCCACTGGGGTTCCTGCCGCATGTTACTGATTTCAACACTCATTGGCAACGTATTCGCTCTCAGCTGTGTTCAGCTGTCTCTAGATGTAAGAAGTTTTCTGACCGCCATAGGGCTTCTGTACGTGCCATTCCAGTGGGTGAACAGGTTTGGGTCTCCACTCGACATATCTGCCTTTGTCAACCCTGTCACAAATTGGGGCCTATGGTTATTGGTCCTTACAAGGTCCTGAAAAGACTGTCTCCTGTTGCATACAAAGTGGCCTTGCCGAGAACCCTACGCATACATCCAGTATTCCACATCTCACTACTCAAACCGTACATCAAGAATAGATATTCCCATCCTCAAACTCCTCCTCCTCCGCTCCTGGTCAGTGGTATGAGGTGGCTAAGATCCTGGACTCCAGATACAGGCGCAGACAACTGCAGTATCTGATACATTGGAAGGGCTGCTCTGTGGCAGACCGTTCCTGGGTCCCTGTCCGTGATTTGCATGCTCTGGTCTCCAAATACCATGCTGCTCACCCTTTGAAGCCGGCTCTGGTTCCCGGAGGGAACCCTTGAGGAGGGGGCTATGTCACGCTGCGCCGTTGCTAGGGGCACGGCGTCCTCTCCATGCTCGTTGCCTAGGGCTGTGTCAGCTCAGTATGCGTGCAGCGCTGACGTCATTGCCGCACGCTCCTGATGCCGGCCGGTCTCTTGGCGCCTTGCCAAGGGTATTTAAACAGGCAGCAAGCGACCTGTCACTGCCCAAGTATAGGTGCTACTTCATGTACCCCTGGGAGTGACAGATCGTTTGCTGGATGATACTTGTTACTGAACCCTGCCTGTCTCACTATGCTAACTGGTTAACCCCTTATCTGCTGGACTGATACTTGTTAATGAACCCTGCCTGTCTCACTATGCTAACTGGTTAACCCTTTATCTGCTGGACTGATACTTGTTACTAAACCCTGTCTGTCTCACTACGCTAAATGGTTAACCCCTTATCTACTGGACTGATGGAATGATACTTATTACTGAACCTTGCCTGTCTCACTACGCTAACTGGTTAACCCCTTATCTGCTGGACTGATACTTGTTACTGAACCTTGCCTGTCTCACTACGCTAACTGGTTAACCCCTGAATTGCTGGTCTGCTTTTCTGTTGCTGTATCCTGTCTGCCTATTGCCTTGTGCTGTCCTGCCTGTGGTTAGTGCCGCTCTCCTCGTTTTCCTAATGTTCTCTGCTCTGGGATATTCCCTATCTTTCCGACTCGACGCCGGGATAACAAGACTACTGACCGAGTTCGGTCTGATAGAGGAGTATCCCACGAGCCTCACAAGAGGTTGCTTCAGGCCAGATTAATTGGCATATAAATTCGCTGTTGTATTAATAATATACCATCTCTCTGGTGTTTATTAATTGAGCATTGTAAGCTAGTAATCCATATTTTGATATTGGAGCAATTGTCTTATAAGTTTAATGATAATGTGTAATATTTAATAAGTGATCCATTGTGAATAAGGTTAATGTGCAGAAATATCTTTATGGCTGGCTTTGTATAGAATAATTGTAACAGCATAGACATACTGTCAGGGTGCCAGGAATCAGACTGAGACAAGAAGTGCAAAAATAATCACACCTTTATTAATAGCAAAAAATAATAAAAAGTTCACAAGTCCCATAACAAACCAGGAGTCAAAACCAGAGCTGGTAGTCAGACGAGCCGAGTCAGGAGCCAAAGCGAATAGTCAGACGAGCCGGAATCAGGAACAAGGAAAACAGCAGAGTCAGGAACAAGCCAGAGATCAGGAACCAGGAAGGATGTCAGGCAGCCAGGTAATACACAGGAACTCTCACAAACAGGTCTGAGACAACGCAAAGGCAAAACATACTGAACAGAGGCCCTTTAAATAATAAGTGATGACATCACAATTCTGAGACTGCATCCTGTCTCACATGGATGATGCACACCAGTCTGGTCATAAAAGGAAGTGCAGGAAATGAGCAGCATCCCCCACAATGCACCATAGTCAGGAAGAGAGGTGAGTAAAATGGCTGCCAGCAGCACATGGCAACCACAACACAACAGGGAGAAAACCCTGACACATACTTATATTAGCCATAAGTAATACAATATTTACTACGTAAATATAATCATTGTGTCTATAAAGATAACTAATCAGAACAAAGGATTAAATATTAATTTGTAATAATAATATTGTTGTCAAATTCATAGATCTCTATAGTGATATTTTGGAGTACACTACAGAGATCTCACTGAAGTGTATTGATAAAGTTGGGCTATATTAATTGAAGATATTGTTGACAATAGTTTTATACTGTTACTAATTATTAATATTCATAATTACAATAAGTAACACGTTGGAGGACACTCCTGAGACATAGCAACATAATTGGAGGTTACTGCTAAGATAATAATAAATAATATTGTAACCTAGTATATACAACATGTATATGTTGCTTAAAGGGACAGTAAACTTACAAAATAATGTTATATAATTCTGCACATAGCGCAGAATTATATAACATTATCTTAGCGGCAGTTTTCTAATTCAAATGCATTGCAAGATTTTTTATTCCAAATTTGGATTTACCTGGTCTCCACTCTGGGCTCTACTAAGCGGTCTGGTAGAAGGAGCAAGCTACATTCAGTTCAATGGCGCGATTAGGCGCGATGTGACTAGACAGCGCGCTTGCGAAGCGCTTTTGAAAAACAAGACCCCCTTAGTAGAGCCAGGAGCGGAGACTAGGTAAATCCAAATTTGGAATGAAAAATCTTGCAATGCATTTGAATTAGAAAACTGCCGCTAAGATAATGTTATATAATTCTGCACTATGTGCAGAATTATATAACATTATTTTGTAAGTTTACTGTCCATTTAAGCTATCCAAAGCAAACATGAATTGCATAACTTAACATAAAATGATTTAATGTTAAGTTGAGCAAAAGATATTAAAATAAATTTAACATTAGCTAATTATAGCTTAATGTTGGCTTAAAGTTAAGCCGGGTACAAGGCCGGATTAATAATAAGGCAGATTAGGCACGATTATTATAAATACCGATTGCAGGCGACCTTAACTAAAATGGCCGCCGGCAGTGAAATAACAGCACTGTGCATGACGGCAGCCATCTTTGTTAAGGTCGCCACAATTATTATGCATGTGTGGCATCCGGGTTCCCCCACGCATCTGCAATGCGCAGTGCTGTTATTTCACTGCCGGCAGTCATCTTAGTTAAGGTCACCGGCACAATGGTAAGTGGGGAGCGCGGGGGAGCTTCAGATTTTGATGTCTACAGGTACCTAAGCTCAAATGATCAGTAAAATCACTAAATAGCCCCTGGGGAGTATATTAAGTAAGTAAATTAAACCCAGCAAGACTTTATACCATAGAAAATTTAATGGTAAAAACTTACATTACTGCCAAATTGGAAATCTGCCTACAAACATACACACACAGCATTTTTTTATTACAAAGAAAAAAAAAATATTACGAAATTCGTCTGAAGAATTACTGAAACTGTATTTTTTTCATTCAGGGCTACCTGTCACTGATGTTTAAAGCTTTAATAGTTTTAAAACATTCACCTGTTTCTACTGTGAGAGACCTATATCAAACCAGTGTTGGTTATATAAAATGTCACCAAATATACTCATCAACAAATATTTGCATTTTTGGAATGTTATACGTTATTTTAGAAACAGATTTATTTATGCCTTATGGTAGCTTACAAAACTGTAAAAATATGATAGTGATCCAAAAAGGCAAACTGTAAAATGTGTTTTCCTCTTTTTAATTATTCACATACAAATGCTGACCACTTGTATTTCTTATAAGTCTATGTTAGCTGCAAGCCTTCTTGCTGTCGATAGGAAATTCACTGCTAGTGAATAACTGCCAAGACAGCACACAGCACTCAGAATGTTATCTGGTACTTGCCGCAAGCAACATAAACAAACATCAAGACTGCCGTGGTGCTGTGACAGATACCATGGCAAAGCTATAGTTTAAAATTACAAAAGAACAAAACATCATAGAGATTAGGGAAGTGTGTTCAGAACCTTCATGAGGATCTGAATGCAGAAGTAAGCAGCAGCTTGTGCCCTTTGGATTTTGTAGCCGGATGGATTCTTGTAAAAGATCTCTACTCTAAAGATCTGGATTTGAACAGATCTTAGTGTGGGGATCTTTTTACTGGAATCAATTCTCACAAAGGATCGGAATGTATATCCCTAATGGAAATTTGTATATCAAGTCTATGTCATCGTCAAGTATGGAAGGTCTATTCTAGAACTCCAATAACAAAGGATTTTCACAACAAGGGAAATCACTGATGAAGATGTTATGGTTCAACAGGAAGCAAAATACACAAGTAATACAAAAGATAAAGCTGAAATAAATGTAGCCTTTCCATAACCACTGTACCTATACACGATCGCTTAAGCCTAATCACGATTTACTCTAGAATGATTACCGTGTTCTCAGAGCTCTAGTTAACTGTTTTGCGAAACAAAAAAGTTGCACAAAACACGTAAATATATTACAAAGTAAACTTACACTCATAATAACACCATCTAATAAAAATTATTTTAAAAAAATATTGCACACAAAAGTTAGAAGGACTCAAAGATATCAGGTATCAGGCAGACAAAGGGCTTTAACATAGAGATACATACATATACATGTCTAATATATATATATATATATATATATATATATATATATATATGTGTGTGTGTGTATAGAAATATATTTATATGTGTGTACCTACGTATTTATATGTGTATATATGTATTTAGAAACACAAATACATAGGTACCTATTTATAAATATATATATATATATATATATATGTGTGTGTGTGTATGTGTGTGTGTGTGTGTGCATTGGAGCTTTTTGCTGTTTAGTAGTTTGCTGTTTAGTAGAAGAAAGCATGTAAAAGCATATCTATGCAATATTCATATTTCATAAAGTGCTAAAATACTGGAATATAAGAGCATACACACATATAAATATCAGATGTATATTCCTGAGGGCGCACACCTCTAAAGCATCAGTGATAATGATGAACAAAAAAATAAAAAATAAATAAAAAAGAAAATGTATGCTTACCTGATAAATTTATTTCTTTTTTTGACACAATTAGTCCACGGATCATCTTAATTACTAATGGGATATTCACCTCCTGGTCAGCAGGAGGAGGCAAAGAGCACCACAGTAGAGCAGTTAAATAGCTCCTCCCTTCCCTCCCACTCCAGTCATTCGACCGAAGTTAGGAAGAGAAAGGAAAAGCCAAGGTGCAGAGGTGTCTAAAGTTTACAATAACCCACAACCTGTCTAAAAGAATAGGGCGGGCCGTGGACTCATTGTGTCAAAAAATAAATAAATTTATCAGGCAAGCATAAATTTTCTTTTCTTTTTTAAGACACAATGAGTCCACGGATCATCTTAATTACTAATAGGATTCTCAATACCCAAGCTAGAGTACACAGATGATACGGGAGGGACAAGACAGGTAACCTAAACGGAAGGCACCACTGCTTGAAGAACCTCTCTCCAAAAGCGGCCTCAGCCGAAATAAAAGTATCAAATTTGAAGAACTTTTGAAAAAGTGTGAAGAGAGGACCAAGTTGCAACCTTGCAAATCTGTTCCACAGAAGCTTCATTCGTGAATGCCCATGAGGAAGCAACAGCCCTCATGGAATGAGCCGTAACTCTCTCTGGAGGCTGCTGTCCAGCAGTCTCATATGCAAAACATATGATACTATTCAGTCAAAAAGAAAGAGAAGTAGTCGTAGCCTTCTGTCCCTTATGTTTTCCTGAGAAAACCACAAACAAAGAAAAGACTGACGAAAATCCTTAGTCGCCTGCAGGAGAAAACTTTAAAGCACGGACCACGTCCAAATTGTACAGAGTCGTTCCTTCTGAAAAGAAGGATTAGGACGCAAGGAAGGAACAACAATCTCCTGATTAATGTTCCGATCAGGAACAACCTTAGGAAGAAATCCTAATATAGTACATAAAACTACCTTATCTGAATGGAAAATAAGGTAAGAAAACTCCTACTGCAATGCCGAGAGCTCTAACACTCTACAAACAGAGGAAATAGCAACAAGAAATAAAACTTTCCAAGATATCAACTTAATATCTAAGGAATGCATAGGCTCAAACGGAGCCCCTTGAAGAAGTTTAAGAACTAAATTCAGACTCCATGGAGGAGTAGCTGGTCTGAGCACAGGCCTGATCCTGATCAAGGCCTGACAAAATGATTGTACATCCGGAACCTCCACCAGACGTTTGTGTAACAAAATAGATAATGTTGAGATTTGACCCTTTAGGAAACTAGACGATAAGCCTTTCATCAAACCTTCTAGGAGAAAAGACAAAATTCTAGGAATCCTAACTCTACTCCATGAGTAGCCCTTGGATTCACACCAAAGAGATATTAACGCCATATCTTATGGTAAATCTTTTTAGTTACAGGCTTGCCAGCCTGAATCATGGTCACTATGACCGAGTTAGAAAAAACCCCAGCTTAGACAAAATTAAGCGTTCAATCTCCAAGTAGTCAGCCTCAGAGAAACTAGATTTGGGTGAAAAAAGGACCCTTGAATTAGAAGGTCCTTCTTCAAGGAAGTCTCCACAGTGGCAGAGATGACATATCCACCAGATCCGCATACCAAATCCCGCAAGGCCAAACTGGAGCAAAGAGGATCACTGATGTCCTCTCCTGCTTAATCCAAGCAATGACTCGAAGAAGAAGCGCAGACGGAAGAATTTGGTATGCTAGACTGAAGGTCCAAGGAACCGCCACAGCATTTATCAGTTCCGCCTGGGAGTCCCTGGACCTCGACCCGAATCTCGGGAGCTTGGCAATCTGTCGAGATGCCAAGAGGTCTAATTCCGGCTGACCCCACCTGAGAATTAGGCTGGAGAACACTTCTGGATGGAGTTCCCACTCCCCCGGATGAAAAGTCTGCCTGTTCAGAAAATCCACCTCCCAGTTGTCCACCCCTGGGATGTGGATCGTCGACAGAATGGGCCTCTGCCCACTGAATTATCTTGGTTACCTCTGTCATTGCTAAGGAACTCCTCGTTCCTCCCTGATGATTGATGTAAGCCACTGAAGTTATGTTGTCCAACTGGAACCTGATAAGCTGAACCGAGGCTAACTGAGGCCAGACCAGAAGAGCATTGAAGATCGCTCTCAGCTCCAGGATGTTTATAGGAAAAACAGACTCTGACTGAGTCCACACTCACTGAGCCTATTAGGGTACCATAGAAGGCTGGTGTCTGTTGTCACATCACCCAAGATGGTCTGCGAAAGCAGGGTCCCTGGAAAAGATGATCCAGAGACAACCATCATTGAAGAGAATCCCTTGTCTCCTGCTCCAAATGTATTCGAGGAGACAAATCCGCATAATCTCCGTTCCATTACCTGATCATATTTAACTGCAGAGGTCAGAGATGGAACCGAGCAAACGGGATGATGTCCATTGCCGCTACCAACAGCCCGATTACCTTCATGTACTAAGCCACTGATGGCCAAGGAGTGGACTGAAGAGCTAGACAAGTATCGAAAATCTTTGAGATCCTGACGTCTGTCAGAAAAATCTTCATAGATAGGGAATCTATTATGGTTCCCAAGAAAGTTACTCTTGTATTTGGGACTAAGGAACTCTTATCCAAATTTACCTTCCCACCGTGAGATTGCAGGAAGTAAAACGACATTTCCGTGTTGAATCTTGCTAGTTGAAAAGATGGCGTGTGGACTAGGATGTCGTCCAGATAAGGTGCCACTGCAATTCCTCGTAATTGAAGCACCGCCCACAGAGATACCAGAACCTTTGTGACATTTCTGGAAACTGTTGCAAGACCGAAAGGAAAAGTCACAAACAGGAAGTGTTTGACCAGAAAGACAAACCTAAGGAACTTTGGATGATCCCAGTGTATGGGAACATGTGGGTACACGTCCTTTCATCCACTGTTGTTATAACTTAACCCTCTAGTGTCAAAGGAAAAATGGAACAAATAGTTTCCATCTTGAAGGACGGTACCCTGAGAAGTTTGTTTAGGCTTCTGAGATCTAAAAATGTTCAATACTAAGAGATCCAGAACATCTCAACCCAAGTCTGAACGAAGAAGGAAAGACTGCTCCCTACAAGATCTGGTCCCGGATCGGGCATGCCTGTCATGCTGTCCTTAATTCAACAGCACGCTTTATGGATTGTATCTCCATGTAGGCTTAGTCTGTTCCTGATTGGAGACAGTAAAGGAAGAACTTCCCTTGAAATTCCAAAAAGGAACGAAAATTGCTCTGTCTTCCGTATTGTCTGTTTGTCTCTCTTATCCTGCGGGAAAAGATTACCCTTACCACCCGAGATATCGGAGATAATCTCCGACAGGCCAGGTCCCAAAAAGAAAAGGTCTTCCCCTTGTAAGGATAGCCAGCAGTTTAAACCGAGTTTAACCATAAGGCTCTGCGAGCTGGAAAAGAGAAACTCGAAATCTTGGCTCCCAAATTGATAACTTGAAGGGAAACATCCATATAAAAGGAATTAGCTAGTTTAAGAGCTTTTATCCTATCCTGGATTTCAGTTAAGGAAGATTCCGTCCTCTAAACAAAATGCCACCGCACTAGTGACAGAAGCAATGTACCCAGTTGGCTGCCTGCAAGCCCTGTTGTACATACATCTTATTGAATAGACCCTCTAACTTCTTTCCATATGGTCTATGAAGCCACAACTATCCTCTATGGGAATAGTAGATCTCTTAGCTAAGGTGGAAACGTCTCCTTACCCCTTGGGAACTGTTTTCCAAGCTTCCTTAATTAATAAATGGAGGTAAATTACCGTCTGAGATTTTTTCCTCAGACACTACCGAAGAATCTTCCTTTTCATTTTTTAGGGAAGAAACATTCGGAAAAACGTATTCACTGATGTAACCCATTTCCTTTTGCACCAACCCCGCAACATGGGGAAAAAATGGCAAGGTAACTCCAGAAGGAGATTGAGACAAATCGCAGAGCACTGCCTGTGAGGGCTATAACATTGGGACACTTGAGGAGATTTGCGGCATAATTGAACCTTATCAATAGATTCTTAAAGAGTAGCTGCCTTAAAAAGGAGTTGGCTCAGAAAAAGTCTATCTGAACAACCTAACATTCTTCACCTAGAAGAACAGAAAAAAATTGTGTATTCACATCGGCATCAGGGCATTAACTTTACAAAAAAGATCTAGCAGGAACTCTTGTTTAAAAATAAAAAAATATTCATTAAACAGTTGAAATTGTTTTTTATTAAACATTTAAAACAGAAAAGATGTTACTGTGTCTTTAAATGTTAAAACAACACATTTTTTTCTTACTTCAAAAACGAATTATCACATAAACAGTTGTAATCCTTATGAAACATTTAAAGCATAAAAGCTGTTACTGTGTCTTTAAATGTTAAAAACAACATATATTTTTCTGCATGTAGAGGAAAAGTTAACGGCACTCTAATGTACACATAAACATTTGTAATTTTTTTTATTAAACATTTAACACATAAAATATGTTACTGTGTCTTTAAATGTTAAAACGTCACATTTATTTCTGCATGTAGAGGAAATGTTAACGGTACTCAAATGTACACATAAGCAGATGTCAACTTTTATTAAACATTTAACACATAAGAGATGTCACTGTGTCTTTAAATGTTAAAACGTCACATTTATTTCTGCATGTAGAGGAAGTTTAACGGTACTTAAATGTACACATAAACAGATGTAATCCTTTATGCAACATTTAAAAAACATAAAAGATGCTACTGTGTCTACAAATGCATTTTATTTCTGCAGACCCAAAAATTCGGATACAGCATAGTAGTGCTGTCCGGTTCTCACGCAGCTCACTAACCACTGCCCTTATCCTTCCGTACTAGAATGAAGTACATGTTGCCAAAAAAAGAGTAGAAGCAGAGTGCGCAAGCCAAATTGGCGCCACTCGAAGCTCCGCCCATCGTGGGCGTTATCAAGGCGAAATCCCCATTACTATAGAAATGGATCTATTGCCAATAGAAAAATAAGCAGACTGAACGCCAAGTTGGCGCCACTCGAAGCTCCACCAATCGTGGGCGTTGTCAAGTCGAAATTCCGGTCGCCATTATTATGGAAAATGGATCTATTGCCGACAGTAAAATAAACATACTGAAAGTCTGCAGCCAAAATGGGTCTGTCCCTTGCTAGCCAGCAACCAGCTCATAGTGACAAAGTCCTAATCTCTCCTCAGCCCCAGTGCCTGCTAATAAGGTGCTGTCTAAATTGTCCTCCTCTACAAATAGGAGTCTCTATGTCCCATAAATTAAAGTGCTCCACTTCTTCTGAGATCTTATCCCCAGACCCAGAATAAAAAGTCAGCACTTACCTTTAATTCTGCCCGACAGCAGGGCAGCTCAGCAGGTTTAGGAGGTCCTCTCCCTCCCATAGCCCTGTGGAGAAAGATAAAACCTGAGTAATCTTGCTTAGGCTATCAGTGTTAAGGCAGCATAAATGTATAGGAGGCGCAGTGAGAATTATGTCCCACAAGTTCCCATTGCTCTAAAGACACCAAAAGCTCTACTATAGAGACTGATATGGACTATGGCTACACCCTAGAACAAAACAGCACAATCTTGCACTACTTGAAACTAACACCTCACTTTACCTCTTCCTATCACTAACGTAGGCAAAGAGAATGACTGTAGTGGGAGGAAAGGGAGGAGCTATTTAACAGCTCTGCTGTGGTGCTCTTTGCCTCCTCCTGCTGACCAGGAGGTGAATATCCCATTAGTAATTAAGATGATCCGTGGACTCATCGTGTCTTAACAATGAAATACAAATAAGAAATGACTATTAAAAATATAAAATACTAGTCCTAAAGCCCGTTCACACGGGCCATTTTTTGCAGTACAGTGGACCGACCCCTAGCATCTCTCCCTCCCACTCGCTTTTGCTTTCTCTCTCTCCCCCCTCTCTCTTGCGCTCTCTCTCCCCTCTCTTTTAAGCTCTCTCTCTCCCACCTCTCTTTTGCACTCTCTCTCCTCCCCTCGTTTGCGCTCTCTCTCTCTCCCTCTCTATCTCCCCTCTCTCTTTCTCTCTCTCCCCTCTCTCTCTCTCTCTCTCTCCATCTCCCCTCTCTCTCTCCATCTCCCCTCTCTCTTTCTCTCTCTCCCCTCTCTCTCTCTCCATCTCCCCTCTCTCTCTCCATCTCCCCT